>NW_028301564.1:9452500-9560000 GCF_042242905.1 Orbicella faveolata | reverse complement strand
GTTGACAGGAACGGAAGTCGTGACCGGTATCAGCGCAGTGATTGACATTAAAGATTATAGCTCATTACAAAGACTCATCAGAGTGACAGCCTGGGTAAAACGATTCCTTCACAACACACGTGCGAAGGAAAGAAGAACGGGCAGACTGGAAGTACACGAACTGAAAGGTGCCGAGAGCGAATGGCTGAAATCGGTGCAAGTAGACCTTAAGAAGCAGGCTAACTTTAAGCACACTTGTTGGCGAGCTCGGCATTAAGGGACACCAGGAAATTCTGAGATGCGAAGGTAGGCTGTTAAATTCAGATTTAGATAGTGAGTACTAGTGAAGCCAGGAAACCGGTTATTTTACCCAGGCAGCATAGATTCACAAGATTAGTTGTGGAAGAGTGCCATCAGAGAGTGCACCATAGAGGAGTTAGATCTACTTTGGCTGAGTTGAGATCCAGGTTTTGGGTTCCCAAGGGCCGGCAGCTAGTAAAACGAATTTTGGGTGAGTGCGTTACCCGTAGAAAGGTGATCGGGAAACCCTTTAGCGCTCCACCAACTGCTGTGCTTCCAGGCTTTCGAGTTAAAGAAGCACTATTTTCGAGGGTTGGGATAGATTATGCTGGCCCACTTTATGTCAAGGAAAAATCAGGACAAATGAGCAAGGCCTATGTTGCAATGTTTTCATGCTGCGTGATACGGGTGGTGCATTTAGAATTGGTAGAAGATTTGTCGGCAGAAGTTTTCAGGCGTTGTCATCGAAAGTTTGCCGCTAGAAGAGGAATGCCAGTCCTGATCGTTTCGGACAATGACAAAACATTTCAGGCCACGGAGAATGCGTTAAGGAAGTTGTTGGATCATCCCGAAATAAGAGCCGACTTAGAGCGTGACAGAGTAGAATGGAAATTCAATTTAGAAAGGGCACCCTGGTGGGGAGGATTTTTCGAACGAATGGTAGCCAGTGTAAAGGGATGTTTAAGAAAGACACTGGGGAACGCACGGCTGACATTCGATGAATTGTAGACTCTCCTAACGGAAATAGAATGTACACTCAACTCGAGACCACTGACGTACGAATACAACAAGGCTGAAGAGGAAGTCTTGACGCCATCCCACTTGATTTATGGAAGACGTCTCAAAACGCTACTGGACGAACTTGATGAACCTGATGACGCCATGAATTCCAGGATTAAAAGTTAATCAAAGTTCTAATTTCTCTTGAATAAAAGTGTTTTCACTTTCAATGTTTCTTGGAGTTTGACGTTGGTCAAAGCCAAAATTGAAGGACAAAAAATTTACAAGAAAACTTCACTGAAAAGTTACAAAATTGAATTAAAAATTTACGCTAGTCCTGGATTAGCTTAATCATGATTTGAATAACCTGACCCAGGCGTCTCACGCAAATATTACTGTTTTAAGCCACCACCACTTTTCCCGTCCGGGCTGGGTAATCAACCGTGGAGGTATTTCTGTAAATTTTCCGAATTTTTCTTAAGAAATATCAACCCCACATGCAGAAGTCTTGCTAAAGCGCTCACGCTCAACCCCTACACGAGTAAATACACCACTCGCCAACGTAAACTTGAAGAAGAAGCAACCATGGACGAACAGGCTACACACTGGCCGCCATATTTTTGGAAAGAAGAGTAGCATTCCTATAACACCATATAAGGAGCGCATGATTGATGGAAGCCAATCGCCATGCTCGCGGGAATTTTGATTCAAGGTCGCGTATCAATGAAATCGGTGGTAATGGTTATGCTGAACACATCCGCACTGAATTCATTAGTAGTAACAATAGACAACCTCTGGGTTAGTTATTTTTAGAAATTTACACTCCAAGAAATATTTCCCCACTAATGTACATTCCTCTGTCAGCAAGGTACTGTCACACCCTCTACTTGTTGGAAACATTGAAACGTCATGTCGCTATATATAAAGTTTGTTTCCCACACTAATTTCACCTGAAAACGAACAATAACCACGAGCACGAGTTAAAATTTTTATTTAATGTGAAATCTCCAGAAGGTCGGAAGTAATCTCGTATTGTTCGTTCACACGTGATTTCAAGGAGGGATTTGTGAAGCCTTCATAGATTGTCCAGGTCATTGTCAGAAGCCACAAGCATCGATGATGTTTCTATGGCAGAACTGCCCTTACTGTCGCCTTTAAGTATATCAGCACAGGCTAGGATGTAGGTGAGGGCATAGGTGTTACTTGAACAGCTGTGTGGAAGAGAAGACAAAAATTAAACGCTGCTGCTATCCAAAGAGAGACCACTCCAACAGCTAAATCCAATCACAGAAATTACCGATTTCAAAAAGGAATGCAATTTGTAGAGATATATCATACAGTTATAAAATAAAACGTTACGTGGTAAGCACTTTGACTTAGTAGCTTGAAACTTTTCATGTTTGACCTATGACATTCATGAAAGGTCAGTGACACCACATGGTTGGCTTGTATACCTTTATTACTTTAAAAGCATAGGCTTATTTGAAGTCTGTTTAGTTTATTCAAACTGGTTTGAATTTTTGGGACAAGTCCCTGCAACTTGTTCCTCAAAACGCTTCGTGTGAACTGTTCATGGGACAAGTCCCTGCGACCAGTCCCTTCGTGTAAACTCTTCAGGGGACTAGTTGCAGGGACTAGTCGCAGCATCCTCGTGTGTGCCGACCTTAAGGTATGCAAGGTGATTTGAGCTGTTACAAGCAGTTTACATGTACTGCTAATATTGCAGTGTTAAGATGGCTCGATGTTGTTTATTTTTTCGTTTCAAGAGTTTCCTTCTCTCATTATTCGATTTAAGCCACTATATTATACTATATTAAAGAGAAGAACGTGTTAGAAAATACACGTTCGGTAACGTGGTCGTCATTTGTACTGAAATTATAGGGTGATATTTGCGCACGTGTTCAATGTAAAAAAAAAGAGAAAAAAAACAATTTGTTGTTTGCTTTTCTGACGCATAAATCCAGAGTCCAAAAATGTTTCCAGGGCAATTACAAAATTTTGTGGGCAGTTTTAAACTGAGGACTTCGTCGGAGTTAACAAGTACTTTATCGGTGTTCTGCCATCCAATAAAATCTTCTGCTGTCAATTCTACTTTGAGTAGGCTACTTACACTTTATTGAGGTCCTGTTGTTGTCTTGTCACGCTTTTTTGCAAACTACGCAACATAACCAACAGTTTACTGGCCAGCAGCTTCAGTTTTTGCCCATGGACAGTTAATAATTGATGGCACCATAAAAGGTAAAAATGAAGATGACGTGACTTCTCCAACTGTAACACAATGAACTGCAACAGTCGTTCTGTAAAGGGTTCCCTCAAAGACTGTATCACCAAAGCAACTGATAGATCAAAATATAAATAGAGGTTAATAATAGCAATATTGTGGTTAATATCTGTTACCATCAAAGCAATTAAAGCGAGAACACGGTACAACTTTGATTGTCGATTTGCTTTAAAATACACTGCTGCTCCTTTGAATTTATATTTGACCTCATGTGGAAAGTGAAGTTGATATTGACTTGTAGCTACTTGTCTGTGGAGATAGATTGATATAGAACAAAAGTGACTAAACGGCCAACACAACCCCAAAAGAAAGCGACAGAGACAACTAGTGAGACAATCTCAGAGAGTGCAGAGTGCAATGTATAACTCTGGCACGATAGTCAGACATGTCGTGTTCACTCCAGGTACTTTGGTACCTTGGGCTTTTCCCCTTCCAGAATATGAACGGACACAAACCTTGATAAGACATGATCTCGTCACAATCTTAGCAGTGTGTATGTTCCATGTCTATTTTCATTCGATGTTCAACAATAACTTACAATTACTGTTTGTCAAGACAGCTTTGAAATTCAGTTTACGTTGGTGTTTTACGTTGATTTTTGTTCATTTCAAGATTCAATATGTTGAAGTAGCAAATGTGACAGTTTTACTTTTCACGCCAACGTTTGTAACTTGATACTTTTGTTTTCCTCGCAAAGGTATGTAACATAAAACCCTCGATTTCTCGAAAACTTAAGAGACCAATGGAAGAAAGTAAATATCTCATGAGGAAATGGACCAAAGTTAAATATCTTATGAGGTAATGGAAAAAGAACGATTCTGTTTTATTCAAAACGCAAATTTTCTTTTTACGGATAAACAAGAATTTAATTATCAAATAGTCACGGAATACCACGTTCTTATACAGTTGCCACCTCAGTGACATTGATTAATACAACTGAGAAGCGTTAGCGTTTCAACAAGAAGTATTAAAGGTCTGCGCTACTCAGTTGACCGAGAATATATATCCTACATCGGTGAACAAGTCCCCTCAAAGACTGATTAAATTAATTTACGCTTTCAGTTAATTCTGCTGCAATATTTGAACACTTTCCTGGTTTCTTTTGGCACAAATTTACAATTTGACAAGTTTTAATGCCACTAAATCGGGAAAGTTACGCTAGATATGAACTTTTTGGTCTCTTTCATAGAGACAATTGAAAGAGAAATAAATAAGCCGCTAGGGAGAAGCAAAACGTTTCCATTCTTAATAGGTCCTTAGCAGCTAAGTCAGCACGTGACCTATTTTTCATAAAATTATGGGCTATAACTTAACGAATGCCAGAAATGGAAAAAGCATGTCGATAATATCAAAATGGCCAAGTTTGAGGCCCCCATCATTAAAGGAGATTTTATGACGGTCCGAATTTTTAAAAGAATAAGAAGATTTGTATGAAAAAGTTGCTGGAGATGCTCTCCAGCAACATTTTACATACAAATCCTCTAAATTGTCCGAAAATTCAAACTGTGGTATAAACTTACTCTTTAATTCCAGGGGCCTCAAACTTTGCCACCTTGGTATTTTCGATGCGCTCTTTCCATTTCTGGCATTCTTTAAGCTATAGCCCATAATACAAAAAATTTTCTCGCAAAAATTTGGTCACGTGACCCCAGCTGCAAAGGACCTATTTGAACTCTGGCAAAGTTTGATAATAGCAGATGATATTTGTTGAACCGAGCTAGGGGCAATTCTCAAAGATACTCAGTCACAGTAGCGTTTTTTTGCACTAAAGCGGGGGAAGTGACGTTACCCGAAAAATAACTGCTGTCACACGACATATAAAAAACACGTGGCTCTGGGGATGAAAACGGAGTATACCACGCTAACAATGCTAGAACGCTTGCGTCTTACATGTTGGGTTCTACCACAAGGAAAACCACTCAACATTTTCGCGTCGTGTGATCCCAAATGAAATGCATCTTTCACCTAATATATAGTTGGCACGAACGCTAAATAAGCTGCGCATGAGTTTAGGAAAAATTGGTTTTGTTCTAAAGAGAATAGTACCAAAAGGATGACAAGAGGTTTGCTAAACTAAATATATAGCTTTGTGATATTATAATTACAGTAAGGTGGGTGACATGCGTTTTTACGTAGTGCGCACAGGCACCTACCCTCCCAAACCACTTTCTTGCCTGAAGACTAATCAACTAATTGATATTAAAGTGAAAAAAACGTTCTCTGGTTAAAAAAGATTAAAAACATAGGCTTTCGGCTATCAGTCTATAGCCTTTAACGAATGAAAACTGTAAGCACGCGGACGGAATATATACGAAAAGGGGTGCGAAAAATTTTATAAAAGTAGAATACAAATAGAAGTGTGAAAAAAGCTAAAAAATAAAAATGTAAATAAGGTTTAATCACAGTAAAATGGAGTATTGGGTAGGCAACGGTTTTGAGTTATTATCCGCGTTTTAGCTGTGTGCCAGGGTTCTGGTGTTTTTTCGAACGCGGTAACTGCCTTTGTCAATAACACAAGCATTATCGAAGTCAATGGAGTGGTTGTTTTGCCACGCATGGTTTGCGACATTTGAGCCCTTTGTATAGTTCTTCAAACTTCGTTGATGTTCCTTTTTTCGGGTTTGGAAGCATCTTCCGGTTTCTCCTATGTAGTTCCAAGGACAGTCTTTGCATGGGATTTTATAAACAACATTACATTGGAGATCTGAGGGTTGTCTGAACTTCGGAGACGGGAATTCTTGTTGACTCTCTCACCTTTTTTTTAATTAATTGATATTAATTAATTAAACAAACATTAAAGTTTACACGTTACTGCCTTAATGTCATAGCGGATATTAGCCCACAAACCATCCCAATAATGCCCTCTGCACTAAAAAGGACGGATACAAAACAGTAAGGCGAGAGGTCGACTATTTACTAACTGAATATTGTTTCGAATTCCAAATTCCCAAGTTTATTTTAGCTAAGGGACAAACGACTACATGTAAATAGCATACCCACCAAAAAAAATGTAACCTTCGTGGGGAAAATCCAGGCCAGTTTTTGATGGCCAAGTTAAGTTTGTAAATACAATAGTATTTTTCATCACGCTGATAAAACAGAGAGAGGTGACACTTACTATCCCTAGGTTTCACTTCCTCCATAACTTGACAAACCAAGCCTAGTTCATTTATTCTGAGGCTCATTACCAGTGCCTTGGTGTGTTCCTTGTTAATGCTAGCTTGCAGGATTTTGTCAGGGGTTATGTCACAGTCCAGTTGAAATGGATCAAATACAATATCAGATTTCAAAGAATATAAGACTAGCCCTTCAGTACAAGCTGCTGCCCATGACTGACCTAAGGGACAAACAGTTTCAAAAATATACTTTCATTCCTGTAAAGATTTCATATAATATATATTTACCTCTTTAAACCACAGTCTCCGTTGTTTGTTGTACATGCCGCTAAGGTTTCATCAAGGCGTATCAAGGAATAAAAAGTCTTTAGTACTCTTTCCAAACACCTTAAACCCCTAGGTATCCTTTGGAAACACTTTAAGAAACCTTTTGTGAACCTATTGGAAACCCTTTACAAACCTGGTTTGACCCCAAATTGTAATGTTTGAAAACATGTAATTTGGTATGGCAAGTAGCTCAGTTGTAAAAACAATATATCATAACACCAAAACAGTGTAGATGATAAGACAAAGAACAATTATAAAAATGAATATATGAAAGATCATATTTTGTAAAATGCGGAATTCGAACCCATGACCTCTGCGATACCGGTGCTATCAAGCCAACTGGGGGCTGGTCACTTTATGAGATCGTAATATTCCCGTAGATGGTGAAGAATACAAATGAATACACGAAAGATGATATTTGATCTTTCATATTATCACAGGTAGCCCAAGGTAGATATCTGAGAAGTTCAATTTTTTGTTGACCCCTGTAGTTGTGTGATTTGCATATTTACAAGGATTTGTATGGGGAGAGAAATAGAGCCGAAAATTGCGAAAAATTACTGTTGAATTTTAATAAAAATTGCTTACTTGAACTATAGTGGTGGTTCTTTCGCACTCTGTGTGGTTTTCTAGCGGATTTGTTGCGCTTCCATCGAGCTATAGTTCCACCGTTTGCTCTCTCTCTGAAAATGAGACAGCAAACAATGGAACTATAACTCGATGGAAACGCAACAAATCCGCTAGAAAACCACACAGAATGCGAAAGAAGCACCACTGGAGTTCAGGTAATTAAGCAATTTATATTAAAGTTCAACCGTGAAGTTTTGCAATTTTCGGCTATATTTCTCTCCCCATACAAATCCTTGTAAATATGCAAATCACACAACTACAGGACAGTACAGAGGTCAACAAAAACTTGAGCTTCTCATATATCGAGCTTGGGCTACCTGTGATATAATCAATCATATAATTTCATTTCTTCATAAGGAACAATTCTGTTAGTGCACCTGTGGGTGAAAACTGCAGTGAATTCACTCTGACTTCTGGCAAGGTTCTGCGTGAGCTCATATCACCTGCAAATTAACAAACATTAAATTTCCTGTCATGAACAATTCTTATAAGCTTTAGGTCTTTTATTAAATACACCTGGGCTTTGTTCAGCTACAGTAAAGTAGGTTTCTTGCTACAGTATATTTGACAACAAGAACGACTGATAATGGCTGGGCTTAAGTATATAACTACTTTCTTGTCTAAAAGACAAAGCCATCCTGTCAAAGCCCTAGGACAGAAATAACTAGCTGTGGCAAATCCAATATTTTTCTTAAGGAACTCCACACAATCATACGTAAGGGGGGGGGGGGGGGGGTTTGAGGCACTTTTTATTGTGGGATTGTGTAATTATTGCATAATCCCATATAGCCATTGAATATACATACATTTTTTTGTAACTTTTTATTGTAACTTTCTATTGTTCATACTTTGTACTATACTTAGTTACTTTATAATTGCTCGTAGATTTTTAGCACAGAGGACCACTAGTTTATCAGTTTATACTGTCCTGTGTCACCCTCTCTAAATAAAGTTGATTGATTGATTGATTGACGGAAGCTTTATAATTCCCTACAGGCCAAAATTTAAGCTTGTTCTTTTGTTTGAAAGCAGGGCTGCGGTGAATAAAATCCCAACTTGCCGTGTTGTGGAGATCTGAAACCCTTTGGTGCATCATGTTTGTGTTTTTCATGCTACGGTGTTCGGTGAAATAAAGTTATTTGCGGTGCTTTGGTTAGTTATTTTGATTTTTTTATCAGACCTAAATTTAGCATGCAAACTTCATTAATCCCTGCTAATTTATGACAAGCACATACCTAACAAAATACAGACCAACACTGTCTAGTTAATTTTCAATATGCTTCAGCTGCCAATCCGAAGCTGTTTTCATTACAACCGTGTCCTGCAGGACAGTATCCCCAAACTTCACAACCAGCTTGTCTACAAGCGCCCGCGTGACGTTCTGAACAAAAAAGTCGTTGGCGTGTCCTCCAGAAAGGTTGATGTCAAAGCGAAGTGCTAGAGAGCCAGGCACGATGACCTCGTTCTTGTTCAGCTTAGGTACTGAAAAATACAGCATCTCGCTGGGATTGGCTTCAATGTGGTCAAAGGTAATGTGCTTGACCATAGGCGTACGGGCTCCTTCGGACTTGGGGGAGGGGGGGGGGGTGACCTTATCGCCCTAAAAAATTACATTACACAGTGCCCGAAAGCATGTATTGTACAAATGCACTCAAATCGCAGTAAAAACAAAAACGTTCACAATTCTCACGTCTAATAAAACTATTATCAGAACGGTTCGAAAAAATGAGAAATTGGGATTCCACTGTAGTTATTTTGAAACCATGCATACTCTATGGCCTTGATCAACAGCCTAGTAAAATCAGAAACTTATAAAAGAAACAGTAAATTCTTCCTCGTACGAGAAGAAAATTGAAAACAGCTCTTTGTTGAGCCATTCAAAACGGCTCTTTTCAGAGCAACCACAAAAACAAAAGTCTAGGTCTTAGTTAGCTTTGATTCTGTCATTGTTTTATCGATGGAAGTAATATCCATCTCGCGGATTTTCATGATACACATTTTAAATGATACATGGCTTTTTAAAAACAGATTTCCTGGATCATTAGATCATTTGACCTTAACTCTGTCTTGACAAGGCAAACGTCAGAGAAAGTAGCCTACAAGCCTGGCTTTGACTACCTCTTGGAATGTTTTCTTCCAAGTACATTTGCCTGAATCATCAGCCCTTTGTCCGAAAATTTTCAAAAATTTCTGTAACTGGCCTGTACGCCTCTGTGCTTGACTGTGTGATTGGCCTTCATGGCACCGAATGTCTTTTCATTGTGTGTTGGGCGAAGGTTGTCTTTGCACAGCATTTATAAACATTTCCAAAAAAATGTGAAATACAATGGAAGGTGGCACCTTTGACAACGAGAATCCAGACCTTGACTATAGTGTTGACCACAACCATGATGATGATGATGAACAAGTGGTCAACACTGGTAAAAAAGAAAAGGAATTAAATGGTTGTCACTGGCTAAAAATATGGTTATCGGACATTTCGGCCACTACTGTTGCCTTCTTCAGCAAAAGATGGAAAATGCAAATGTTAATTTTTACACTCATTAAGAATACTCTAGAGACTATTGCTCATTTAGTTTTATCACACATCTATTACATATTCTAACAGGACGCCGTTTAACATTTGCATTTTCCATCTTTTGCTGAACAAGGCAACAGTAGTGGCCGAAACGTCCGATAACCATATTTTTAGCCAGTGACAACCATTTAATTCCTTTCCTTTTTTACCAATTTTTAACATTCCTGGCTACACACCGAACATTTTTAAGTGGTCAACACAGCCCAACTATTTCAGCCTGCCACGGCGCCCACTCCTGCAACGTCCACGCCCTACAATAGAGGTGAACAAATTGAAATGCAAACGATGCAGCACAAGCAGACCAGGCTGCCAGAAACCTGTTATGGAGAAACCTCTCTGCTTGGCAACTTCATACATCAGTATCACAGCAAAGGAAAGTGAAATAAATGCCTTGGAAGAAAGGCTAAATGACACAAAAACGTTGGATGACCTGAAAGAGAACGAAAGCGAGCTTCAATGCCAAAACAAGGAAGATCAGGCGATCATCTAAGATAAGAATACCTTTCCCTCGGACAAAGAAGCCACAAAAGACAGAGTGGCAGAAAGAAACAAGGAGCTTACGAGTTTGCAAACTCAGATTGCAGAAAGAGAAAAGGTGCGGCCTCTCTTTGAGAGAATCAAAGTGATCTTTAAAAAATATGGTATGACAGTGCCTGGTATTGTTATTGCCACTAGAGTTACAATCGGGTCATTGGCTCCATTACCAGTGCTTTGAAAGCCACCGGCAAAGTTTTGGGAAACATGTCTTAAGGGCATAGGCGCAAAAATTGTTTTTATGGTGCCAGGGTTTATTGGCTTGATTGTGAGCTTCCTTTTCAAAACAGCTGGGCAAGTAGTAAGCCCTCTTGATTTGGGCAGTGGTAGCCTTTATGGATGAAAAGTACATTGAAAAGTGACATTAACGCCATGCCATAAACAGCAAAACCACAACTCCTACCACGCCAACAAGAAAATTGCTCTGTGCCTCATTCACTCTTCCGCCTGCGCCAAGAACACTGCTCCATACATTGACCTGTGACCCCGAGATGCAGTAAACAAATGTTTAGATTGAATGATTAATACATGAAAGTCCCACCTGCTTCAAACCAGAGGCTGTTTTTGGGGCAAACCCAATCTAACTGGTTGGAAGCAACACCATCCGGCTTGATGTAATTGATCAGGTTTCCATTGATTGCTTTACTGTCTTCATTTGAGAGTTTATTGAACCCTGAGTAAACAAATTCTGTTTTCACAGCACCCTTATATGCCACGTAAAGGTATATGCTTCCCAGACCCTTGTTTGCTCCGTGTGTGAAGCGGAAATCACTTAATGGCTCATTCCGAACTCATTGCATAGCCTTTTGTATGAGGCTTTGTCATAATGATTATAAAATTGATCGAATGTTGGATCTCCAGGCAAAGTGCTTATGCTCTGAATACTGCCTAGCTGGTACAAAATTATCCTGGTGGTGAAATACACGTGGAAGATATAAAAAGCTCTTATTTGTGGTGGCATAGATAGACCCCTGTCAAAGATTTTGCAAGAAATCCCACAACCTTCTGTTGCACAGAAAACAGCAAAGTTGAGTTGCTGAGGCCAACATTTCATGTTCACGCCTGCCAACCACAGTTTTGATTCTACCGCTGAAGTGTGTTGGAGTCTGGTTTTATGAAATATTTCTCTGAATTTTGTCATAAAATATTGATCTGGGGTCACGTAAATTTTCGTTTTCCCATTGAATATTTTCTTCATGCTTGAAGCCCCTTCTGTTAAATTTACTGGGATTGGTAAAGGTTTTTGAGTTTTCATCGGCAACGATAATATTGATAAGGGAAACCTGTCACACCCATCAAACCGAGAGCGTTTTTCATTTCTCCGGACCAACATTTTCTGTCTGAGCCAAAAACGCTCTGCAAAGATCCCGGTTTTTCTTTGACAAATATTTCTGCACTTACGTTGAGCATTTTATCAACATCAATTTGCGCAATGAACTTGCTTTTGTCCACGTTTGGGAACTGTTTTGTGAATAGAGTAAAATCTCTATTTCTCAAACTTCCAAGGGAAATGAAAATCTGGTTCTAGAAATCGAAGGTGGTATCAGAATACGCTAAAATGCAACAAATTGAACTAGAACACAGGCTGTAGTTCTACGCATCGGTTATACATTCACACCAGAAAAAAACATTCCTTAAGAAAAGTATTGTGTAATGAGTTGACAAATATGCTGTTTGTGAAGTGCATGGTGACAAAGTTGTGGGAAATTTGAAGAAAAGGAAAACTAGTCACTTTTTTGAGGGCTGATGAGGTACGCCTCCACTGTGTGGACATCCTGCTCTGTAGAAAACATTCAGAAGGTGTCCAGGCTACAGAGATATGCAGCCCGTGTAGTACTGGGTGCTGACACAAAAGCCAACAGTGTGGAACTTTTTAAACAATTAGGTTGGGTTCTATTTTACCATGAAGTGAAAATAAATAAGTCAATATTGGTATATAAACTGAGTTTAGGGGAGTGCCCATCTTATCTTAGCTAGATGCTTATTAGAAACGCAGATGTTAACGGAAGAACAAGCAGACATGGTCAATTAAACTTTGTCTGCCCCCAATTCAAACGGGAGTCTGAGAGTGGAAGGTCTTTCTCAGTATCGACTAGCCACCTCTGGAATATGATGCCCGCCCATATCAAAAACCAACCTAACCTTACAAGCTTCAAAAAATCCATTTTTAAACATTTTACGGACAGTTATTAGGAATTGGACCATTTTATCAAGTTAATTTTTAATTTTTCAATTTTCTTGTTTTAATTGTTAGACTTGATCCAATGCTTTGCTTTTTAATGCTTTGCTTTTTAATATTCTAGTGTAACTCATATCTCATTTTTTTTATACAATTGTTGCATATTTGAGAATCAGTTTCTCCATTTTTAATTTTTAACTTGTCATCTTTTTTATTCTGTAAATATTTATATGAGGGCCACTGGTTTTTCAGTTACTACTGTTGTGTGCTACCCTCAATAAATAAAGTTGATTACTATAATTATTATTATTATTATTATTATTATTATTATTATTAGTGTCATTGTGGGTGATTTTCTCTCGCAGCATCCGAGTCCAAACCATGGACTTTGGGAGGCAAAGAGGGTTTCTACTTGATGGAGAGGGCCCGCCTGAGAAGGTGGGTGGTAGAAAGGAGAGTTATTTTCTGAAGTTCATGTATGTTGATGTTGCCAGGGATTTTGTTGATGTAGCTTTCCATGTCCTTCTTGATGGTACCGAGGGCTCCTATAACCACCAGGACTGTTGTTGTTTTGAGCCCCCACATTCTCTCTATCTCGATTTCCAAATCTTTGTTATTATCGTCGTTGTTGGCATCGTCGTGGTCATGGTCGTGGTTGTAGTCATCGTCATCATCATCATCATCAGGAGAAGCCATCAACCTTGGGGATGGCAAAGGCGTGCAAGTGCCGTGCACTTTTCATTTTAAAGGGCCAACAAAATTCATCATTATTAGAACAAGAGCTTCAAAACAACAACTGAACAAAGGAACTTTTGATCTGAAATCCGAGGCATTTGATTCTCCAATAGCAACATTGTATTTCTAGTGACTGATGACGGATTTGTCACTTGCTTGCTGCAGCTGATTTGACTTGACAGATTTGTCACTTGCTTTGTATTAAACATAGGAAGGAGAAACTTGTCTGGAAGTGTTTAATATTTGCTTCTAAGCGAGGAATTATTAAATTGTAACCACTGCTTTCAAAGGTTAGAGTTATCGAGGGTTTATTTTTTCCCATGGGATCCAAGAGTTGGTTCAAGTTTACGGGAGTTTCGAATAATCAAGGGTGCGAGAAATCGGGGGTAAAATTATTTAGTGTGTTAAAGTGAAGCAAATCCAAGGTAAACGACAACTGGTTCGAGTTATTGGGAGGTTCGAGAAACTGAGGGTTTGAGATATCAGGTTTCTACTGTATTTCCCAAGTATCTGTCTGGGCTTTGGTTGCTTTATTTTTTGCCTCCAGCATTTGCATCCATTTTTTCAAGGTCCTTGTAGAAGTCCATTTAACATAATTATGCTTTTATTTGTATAATATAAGAATGGTTGTGCTAAATGTTGAATGACGAAGGATGACTGGACAGCTGACTTCGAGGAACCGATCCCAAAAGCACACTATGTCAAACTTATATCTGGTTCTCTTTTCAATTCCTGGCACAATTCGGAACGCGTTGGGACAATGTTGTTAAAAATTCTGGTGAATGTATTGTATCTCTATCTGAGGGGTGTTACACTGTTGAGAGCATTGCAAGAGAGCTAACAGCCAGTTTTAATATGAGAATAAGGCTAAAGTGGAAATAGAAACGAATAAACCCAATTCTGTACTAAAAATTACAAACTGGGAATTGGAGAAACAGACTTGCAAAAAAATTCAGTTAGTCACGATTTGCTATGCTGATTGGTAGTGGGTTGACACGAAGTGGAACAATGTACATCAAAAAGCTTAAGAGCCACTGCCTATAAAACACCGGCACAATTCGAAAAATTGATTTCCCACATTTTATGCCCATAGATTAGCCCTAGCTAGAAAAGAAACAGACGATAGTTTCTGCCAATACGGGGTTTTTTGGAAGGAATTTGCTATAAATGATTTCACCCCCACTGGGCTCAGATATTTGAGAATCTTTCAATGATTTCTTTATTCAGCTCAGATCTTCATAGTATGACTGAATGAAATATAAAATAAATCGAAGTTAGTTTTGAGCCCGAAATGAAATTTTTCTATGGGCTATAACCTTAAATGCCATAAAAACACTTTCCACGGGTTAACTATCCACCCACCTGTTTGAAAATCAAAAAATATATCTGGGGAAATGGTTTTTAAAAGTAGGCCGCCTTGGCCTGTGTCACTCAGTTAGCAGTTTTTTGGTATAATTTATCACATTTCCACTTGAATTAATTATTTGTCAATGATCTAATTGTCATAAACCATAGAGAATTGGTTAAATTTGGTTAAATTTATCTCTAAAATGGCCATTGGTAATCAGCAAAAGTATTAAGTGACACATCTTCTGGAAATGAACAAGCTATGTGAAACATGTACAGTCATCTCCCAAGCAGCCTGCAGTCATGTTCTTTATCAGGGATGTTGTGGGTCTTGCAACACAAACGAAAAAAATATATTTATATCAAGGCATGTGTTTTACCAAAAAACAGAGCCATCTCTCAAGGAAGTCCTCAAGCCTGAGCTTTGCTTGAAATCTAGTTGAATTGCCAATAGGCAAAGTCTAAATAAACCAGACAACTGCGTTGGATGAATTTGGCCACCATAGTAGCAGGTTTAATGTAAACAAATCAAGAGAATCTCTATACAGCAAATAAACCTAACAAACTAAGTCCTTTAAAAAACAATGGGGTGGCAAAAAATAAGGGTGGCTACAAAACGAACACCTAAGACCTAAGACCTAAGACCCAAAAATGAATACCTGTTTTTTAACAGGCCTATCAAACCAGAGACAGTCAAACCGGGTCAATGCTTTTCTTCAGACACCAACTGATGCAAAATCAATGGGGTCTTCGTTTTGTAGTTAAGGCCAGCTTGAACTACAAAACGAAGACCCCTGCTTAAATGCTTTGTTCGTTGTTAGCTGACGCGAAATCAACAGGGTCTTTGTTTTGTAGATAAGGCCAGCTTGAACTTACAAAACGAAGACCCTTGCTTAAATGCTTTGTTCATTGTTAGCTGACGTGAAGTCAATGGGGTCTTCGTTTTGTAGATAAGGTCAGCTTGAACTACAAAACGAAGACCCTTGCTTAAATGCTTTGTTCGTTGTCAGCTGATGCGAAATCAATGGGGTCTTTGTTTTTATCAGCTAATCCCCTGTTCTTGGATCGCGGTATTTACACATGTGCAAATTTGGCAGCAAAGTGAGATAGTACTATATAAAAAAATTGTGCTTAGACCTTTATTCTGTGATGCAAAATGTAATAACATTATAGTTTCATACATATGAAAAATTTAGTGCGAGGAAGTCTTTGCCCTGTCCAGTTCTCTGTGATAAAAATATGGTTTTGATACATATAAAAAAATTTAGTGCGAAGAAGTCTCCCCCCCGTCCAGTTCTCTATCATAAAAAAATATGTTTTTATACATATAAAAAATTTGCTGTGAAGAAGTCTTCGCTCTGTCCAGTTCTCAGTGATAAAAATATAATTTTAATACATATAAAAATTTAGTGCAAAGAAGTTTCTCTGTAGTAATATTTCATTTCTTATACATATAGAAAATTTAGTGCGAAGAAGTCCTCGCCCTGTGCCGCTTCCTGTAATTGGGTTGTACTCACCCTTAGATATTTTTCAGAAACACGCGCATGGGGGTCTAATTTCGACTCTATAACTGCTGTTAAATCTGTCTGGTGCATGTATATTTATGACTTTGTTGTATCTATCAACAACATCTCCTAACAACATAGGAAAGAATTTTCCCAGTTGTGAGTGTGCACCAATGAACAAAGCATTTAAGTGAGGGTCTTCGTTTTGTAGTTCGAGCCGGTCTTATCTACAAAACAAAGACCCCATTGATTTTGCGTCAGCTGACAACGAACAAAGCATTTAAGCGGGGGTCTTCGTTTTGTAGTTCGAGCTGGCGTTATCTACAAAATGAAGACCCCATTGATTTTGCGTCAGTTAACAACAAACAAAGCATTTAAGCGGGGGTCTTTGTTTTGTAGTTTGAGCTGGCCTTAACTACAAAATGAAGACCCCATTGATTTTGCGTCAGTTGGTGTCTGAAGAAAAGTGTTGACCCGAATGACTGTCTCTGGTTTGATAGGCCTGTAAAAAAACAAGTCTTCGTTTTTGGGTCTTAGGTCTTCGTTTTGTAGACACCCCAAAAAATAAGCCAAAAGCTAACCAACAATAGATCAAAGCAAGAAAGTAATAATCCATTGGAAGACGACAGGGGAGGAGGTGGGAGGGATTTTACTTGTGATCGATCTGCTTGATCTGATGGTGAGGGGAGAAGAGAAAATCACTTGAGTAACGTTATATAGTTGCTCAATGCTGACAACAGGTACCTGTACAACCATAGTTAACTATGGCACTACCTTCACCAAGGGAAAATCATGCGAGAACAACACCTTGACATAAATTACATTATGTCTGGTCATAATGTCTGCTTTTATATGAACTTACACAAAAAGAAAACATTTTCACTTTTTTTTTCCACGTACGACGTTTCTAAAGATTTCTCTGAGCGAGTTGTTGGAAACATTGATTACATTCCAACGGCGGATTTTGGACAAAATTGATGAATGAATGAACGAAAACTTTATTTAAAACATGGTAAAAATATCAATATGACAATAATAGAAATCAAAGGAGACCTATGGCTAAACTCGTGGATTAAGTAATCTAGAGATGAAACATGTTGGTGAACTTGCAATTATTGGTGTATTATTTAAGGTTCTTAAAACAAGCTGCGTTTGTACCACGCAAGGTCGTACTCATCTCAAAAGTAAGCTTTTTTCGTTGGCTTTTGTTGCACACATATTACAAACATATACGTCCAGAATAGCTAGGGTGGCAAAATTGTAGCTGAACACAGAGTGGTAAAGGTTAAGGGTTCTTGGGTCACAGAGGACACTCCTGCCAAAAAATTCATAGAGTACTCTTTGTCTGCCCGCTGGGAAAATTTGCATGTATTCAAGTTGTACGAGCTTACAGACCTGTTTCATTGCATTTCACTCAAGGCTATAGGTAAGGTTTCTTATGAGACAGCACTTCTTTTCCAATGTGGGACCGCTTGTCTCTATATACATTGCATGTAAAATTCATCAAAATAAGTAGCCTCTTTTGCAAACATTCCAAAAAATTCAAGCTCACAGGGGGTTTCTTTCCCATTGTTATGTTTTAAATCAGGAAGCAAAAGTGTAAACAAAAGACAGGGTAAAAATCATTTAAGCTTATCAAAATCAAGTATTTGGGAATTTTTTTCCAAGTTTATGTGCATTTCACATCCCACTCAGAGTTCAGATCAAAGCAATAAAATAGGCAAGACAAGTATAGGGAACACAACTTTAATCTAAACTTAAATCGATTTCGGTTGAACGTGGACAACTCAACATGGAAAACTTAAGTGCTATAAACTGCAAAGCTCTGAACAAAGGTCCTGCTTGATTGAATGTTGGATCTCACAGGAAATTTAATGAGCCAAACGAGAAAAGTAAAACGATAATAAGTCAAAGACTACTGCAAGGCTGACACAACGTCATAAGCTTAGCTTCTATTTAAAACAATACTTCAGCTGGCCTCAGGTTTAGATGGTAAAAACAAAATTACAGTATTATATTATGGTGCCGATGTTTGTCCTGTTTTCAATAGCTGTTTCGTTCATTAAAAATTGTTCGTTTCGCTCATATAAGTTCAGTAAGGTCGACGAATAAGACACATTCTCATCAAAGCTTACCACATTAGCATGAGATTTACTCATTTGCAAGTCCCTTTCCAGCAAACAAATACACATCTCCTGGTCATTTTTAATGCCTTGATGAGTCAAATGCTCGTGAACTTCAGCCCTCAAGTTGGCCATAGTACTAATCAGTGTTTCAGCCAGAAAATTTTACTTGAGGGCCAAAGTGGCCCGTGAAGATCTTTTTTAGGGGCCAACAAATTGAAAGCTACAGAAGGAAAAAATGCATCAGGGTACCAAGGAAAATAAAGCAGTTTATTAGGATCTATGATAAAATATAATAGTAAGTGCTTTTTCAAGTGAAGTGTTTCTACTCAATAAAGTTTCTTTTGAATCAGATACTAGTATGAAGGATACGTGCATTACACGAGAACAATCTGTACGCATACATGACGTAGTCAATGATCAAGGGTTTGCAATGCATTATAGGGTGATTTCAAACACGGCCAGCCATTGGTGAGAGAATCAATACAGCAAAGCAAAAGGACGGGTTGACTTCTTTTCTTATGTTGAATGTTTTAGAAGCAAAGATCTTTCAATATGATTCTCTAGAAGAGCATAATGTGTGACAAAATAACTGTTAATTTATTGATCGTCAACACAGAAATGTAGTCGCCATTATGCCATAATATGGCGACTAAACCAGAATTTTTGGTTGCCAAGGATGAAATGCTTCTGCATTGGCGACTGTATCGATCGCAATTTTCGGCCCTGGAATGGCTTTTAAAATATTATGCCTGTGTTAAGCCTGGAGTGTTGTAAAAGGAAAGGGCCAAATTGACCCTTTCTTTGTTTTTCTGGGGGCCATCGCTGGTTGTAACGTGGGATTCCCGCAATGGCGCGCTCTGGCAGAAACACTGACTAATTCGAACATTCGAAGTCAACTCCACTTCAATTTAGCAAAAGACCTAATATTAATGGTCATGTAAAAGCTACAAAATCATCATTCGGGCTGGCTCGATGCACGCATTGAGTAGTAACCACGCAAACAAGATAGCGAGGCTAGCACTGACTGCATGGTTACTATTCCAATATGGTGTCGGGCTCGGGCGCTCTCGTTCGGCCTGACTAATTATGAACAGTGTCTACACCTGAGTGAGTGTGTGATACATTTGCATATTGGAGTCCCCATAACAAACAAGTTCCGCTGTAGCTGAAGCTACGCTTCAGGCAGTCAGTTCTTGGTTTCGGTAAATAGAATTTTTGTCTTGGGTCGCGAAGATCAAAGGACAAAGTTCCTGTAGTGAACATGTTACAAAGATAAAGATAAACAGGCCAAGATGGGCTTCTTAAAGCCATTTCCCCAGAGATATTTCTTGATTTTCAAACAAGTGAATGTAAACTGTTTTTAAGGCATTTTCAATTATAGCCCACGGAAAAATATGGCGATGTTATAATGCAATCATTCCCTTTCAACACATTGTAAAGTTTTGAGTGTGTCTTTGATCTCATCTCAATCTCATCTCGAGTTTTTTTATTTTTCACTCACTCATACCATGAAGACCTGAGCTGAATATAAAATCCACTGAAAGATTATCAGGTAGCTGTTGTGCGGAGTGCAAGGCAATCAAATATTCAGAAAATTCAGCAAAACCTGGAAGTAGATTTTGAGCCCAATTCGGACGAAATCGTTTTTGGCATATTTCTACCAAAGAAAGCCGTATTAGCAGAAACTATGGTCCACTTCTATTCTTACTATGACCTATCTATGGGCAAAATACAAGTGAAATCAATTTTTCGACTTGTGCTATTGATAGGCAATTTCGGTCGATTTTTATCAGCATTCACTCTTAACAGCCCAAGCACCTACTTCACTCATTGTGATCCGATCAACAAAACCAAAAACGGGAAGAGATCTGGTGTTTTGGCTAAATTAGACATGAAAGGTCCGCCTTAAAAAAAGTTAACTATATACTGCCTCCACAAAATATTCTGCGTGAATGTTCGACCGGAAACTTCATAAATAGCTTTACAATTTCTGTGAGAGACAATGAAGGTGAAGTTTTTGATTTCAATGACTTGTCACTTGAATTTGAATTAGAAAAAAATAAAAAAAACTGATACATCCAACTTAATGTCCTCAGCGAATGTGTTGCCAACTGCCCCAGAATTGTTTCAACCCAAAAGATCTATCCGCAACTTCCCAATCAACCTGACAATTTCTGTTTGGAAAAATAAATGACATTGCCCTCACATTAGCGCAAAAAGTTAACCACTACCGACTTGTGGCCAAAAAGTATAAAAGAGCAAAAAAGGTAGTTAACTGGGGTGCTGGGGGCTCTAATTTTCTTTCAGCAGCCTTTTCAAGTGCCAGCTTACGTTCAGCTTTGTCTGTGGTTGGATTACCGCCTACAATACCATTAGGTGGTGTAGGCAATTGTTATAAAAAAAGACATCAAGAGATTGTTACAGTTGCTATCGCAAAACATGAAACTGTTGACTGGCTTTTTTCCAAAGCTATGGTTGATAACCAGGTATCTGACACAGAATTTCAGTTAATTATGACTGAATTTTCACAGTGTAACGTGCCAAAAGAAGTCGTTAGGGCTAAACTTACCTGCCAGCCATCTCGTAAAAATGTGGCTGATGTTGAAAAAGTGAAAAAAGACATCTGCAGCAAGGTAGAAGAAGTGTTTCGACAAAAACTGAACACCCTTACCTGAAGTTTGAATTAACATTTGAAAATACACGATTCTATTTCCATATTGTAAAAGCATGATTGTAATCTCTCAGATGTTTATGTTTCTTGTGAATGAATATTTCATGCCAGGGTGGCAAAAAACATTAGAGAAATTGCATGCGAAGTAATCTAGTGCTTAAATAAAGTCTCGTTTTGATGCGGTTTCATTGCTGCACAACTCCCCATTACATGTTTAAGACCTTGAGGTTTTCATAAAAGAAACTACGGTTTCACAACTTCCTTTTGTATTCCTCTTGGCTTCAGCTGAAGCCAAGAGGAATTTTTGATGCGATCAGGAATGTAAAGCTCATTCTGAAATTGTACAGGGAACTGGGGTGAGTTTCAAATTTTAACCAATCGATAAACTGACAGCACCACATGAAAGATCCCATTGAGTAGACATTTGACCACGTTTGATGCTTTTAAGGGGAAGAGAGACCAAGTTATGGACCTTGAAACACGGTTCAAAATCCATACAAACATCTCTTAAATGTTGAGACAGCGTCCCCCAAAACCATATAAATTTTTTATCGGTTTTGTGACAACTGTAAAATCCAGTCATTCACCTTAACCATTTTAAAGAAGCAGAGATGAAAATCACGTACATGTATGTTTGGCCATTTTTGAGAGTATCACAGAAATCATAAAATAATTTAAGATGAAACCTGATAGAGAATACAGCAATTTCAGGTTTTAGTGGACAAAAATCTGGTACCAGAATAATTTCAAGTGTTTTATTGTCCTTTTAACACTTTCTTAAAGCTAAAGATATAAATAGATGCCTAACATAACAACGTAAACAATTTCCCATGGGAACGAGAGAAAATAGATTTCAAAGTTCGGAGAAATTGTGCAAACACAGGTAAAATTTCATCATCAGTTTCATTTCACCAGTACTTTCAATTGCTTCATATATACGAAGTTCAACACTTGTTTTTGACATTTGGTGTTGCTGGAAATGATTTTTTTGAGAAGATATTTTAAAACAGTCGTACAGAAGTTTGCGATATGATGTAAATAATCTTGGCACTAAGTTTTTGTCCACTTGCTACTAAAACTTCTGGTGGATTCCACCTTAAGAGTTTAAATAAAATAAAAGATGGGACATCTTTATTTTCCCTTCTCTAAGAGCTGAGATTCTAGAAGATAATTCCCATAACCCCCCTTATATATGTGTGTAATTGTGTTTCGCGTTTGGGTTTGTTGTGAACAATGTTTTTATTTATTTATTTTTTATCAAAGGGCTTTTATGAGCCACCTCTTGAATAACAGGCAGTGATATAAATTTCAAGGATTTGTTTCAAATTCCATATTTGGAGTATGAACAGCAGTTGTTATCCCCTAAGGTATCACTCAAAGAAACATTCAAATAAGCATTAATGACGACTGAAAAGATGTTTATTACATGTGACGTTTTTAAATTTCAGCAGTTTGGTTCTTTTTCACCAAGAAATATTTACATTTAATGTGAATCAAATAGTCAATTTTATTCCCTTGCATTGTAATCCTTAGAGCCTAAACGTTCATGTTGAACTGAGCTGTGCAGCAATTATTCCATTTATTACTTTTTACTACAGAGAGAGGAAACTTTTAAAAACTGCTATGAAATACTTAGTGGATTGGGGAATGAGCAAAACTGGCAAGTTGAACTGGTATACCACAGTTGTTCCTGAAACTGATTCTTTCTCTTAAAGAACACAGGAATATATAAAACTAGACCCACTAGTCTTTAATGTATTTGAAACTTGAAACAATACAGGATGTTTATTCACCTTTTAACACACCAGGTAAAGAAATAGATTGATCATCATTATCATCAATAAGGTCTTTTGGCCCAGCTTCTGTCATGTTGCTACTGTGAAGAAATTCCTGAGGGAATACACAAGGGATACATTACCACATTTTACTTTTAGAATGACCTCACAACAATTTATGTGTATTACCTTCATGCCATCTAAAGAAAGGTTGGTAGAAATTTCAAATCGTTTTAACAGCATCTACAACACAACAAAAGAAAAGTATGAATATTTAAAGAAAATCTCTTAACAGAGTTAAACAAAACCAAATGCCACCATGGGAACTTATGTTGACATTACAGACACGAAGTGCAACTAATTTAGTCATAATTATGTTTAATGCTAATTTATGTATTTAAAAATGCAGATTTATCTTTTAAACAACCAGATCTGAGGTATGCACCTGAAAAATGCTGTAACAAGTTCACCTTCAAACCATAAGTAAATAAACAGGTTTTCTTTCAAAGAACTGACACCGCTTGTTTCAAGGTGTGACTGCAGTAGCATCAACATCATCAAATAGCCCCTCTCCATTAGTTTGATGAATACAACATTATCACACATGGAAAACTTGACACAGCTGCCAAGACTGGTTTCCCCTTTGTGTTTCCCTCTTTGTGGTTCAAGAAAAACAAAATTGCCAAACTGGTCACCTTTCTATCTCTGCCACACCAGCTTACTGGTACATAGTAAATTCTCACAACTTAACCTAATTTTCAAGAAGTACCCCACCCAATAAATGTCCCATTTGGAGGATGTCTTTCACAAGTGACTCTACTGCCATCATTGCCCCCTATTCTAGTAAGTACCCTTCACAAGATGCTCTTGTTTTCATCCCATTCACAGATTTACCAATAAAGACTCTTAAATTATAAACAGCACCAACCTGTTGATCAACATGATATATACAAACAAACTTAGATCTGCCTCCTGCCAAGATGCACTTTCCATCAGCAGTGTAACAGAGGCTGGTAAAACATCTGTCGTAAACAGGCAACAAGAACAAAGTAACATAAGAGCATACACAACTTTATTGACTACTTTGTGCTAGTGGAGGTAAAGACATTTTAATGTCTTAAAAGACTCTCAGAAAATAATCGTAATGTCACCAGTCTATATGGGGAAATTTCCCATTTTGATGTGTCAGTACCAAAGTGTTCTGATGACAAGTTTCTTTATCTTAAAAGACAAAGACAGGGGACTCATCATATCAAGTATTATTTTTTCCCAAGAGGGCACGGTAACGAATCCTGCAATCTGATTGGTTCTTAGTGCGGTCCAGATTTTCCTATCTCTGACCACGATCACGGTAACGGCGGGAAACAGTGCAGGTGAAATTGTTGTGTTGGTCAGTTTTCCTGAGTGAATCAGAGGTAATTGTCAATCTTTTGCCCTTTTACACTTCCATCAACGATTAATCAACAGGAGTTTAGCTCTATTCACTTTTAAATGGCAAGGAAAGTCACCGTAAGTAAATTCAATTGAGTGTTTTGAAGTTGTGAGACTTTGTTTGGTTGTTTGTAACTCGGCGCTGAAATGGCACGTAATCTTGTGTTTCTCTTGCCACACAATTTTAAGCCAAAAAAGTCAATTGCAGTCGAGTTTACCTTTTTGATCATTGCTATGTATTTAAGAGAATTTCTGTGGAATACAGTGAACGAATTTCTTTGCTTTCTGCTACTCAGTTTTACGGTAAAAACAAGTCTGATTTCGAGTGATTCGCAACAATGGTTAGAAATTGTTTTTGTGGCACAACTTCAAACTTTACTCAAAATTCCACACCAGAAAAACAATTTTGGGGAGCCAGGAGCTCCTGGAAGAGCTTAACTGGTGAACTAGATGAAACTAACATAAAGTAGTTCGAAATTACTTTGTTCTTTAATGCATTTTTCTTTGTCTAGTATCTGAGTTACTTTTAGTACCAGCTGGTTCACTTGTTAGCTTTTTGCGATGGTTTGTACATGGCGCGTAAGCCAATTCAATGACAAAGTTGTGTAAACAAACCTGCTTGTAAGCCAATTTACCGCAGGAAAAAATAAATTTGTTATTTTCCGGCTTAGGGTCGGTCCATATAGTGAAAAGCTGTGACCTTGGGCTTGAAAATGTCGGTCACAGTTTTTCACTATACGGACCTCCCAGCCGGCAAATAACATTTACCTCTTACCACCTAGTGACAACAAAACAAAAACATTCGTAATGACGAAAGTTTTGGAATTGTACTTGAAAAATGGTGCCTAGAACAGAATTTTTCACACTAACTTTGCAAAGCTCATGGTCTGAGCTGTAATCTTATCTGAAGTCCTCCTCACAGGGGCAAGGTCCCTATGTCCTTCCACTGATCCACTCTGAATGCCCGTTCTTAGGTCAAAGAAGGTGATCTGGCAATCCAGTGATGCCACGGCTACCTGTGCACCATCAGGACGCACAGACACTGTCAAAACTGTTTGAACAGAACAAAGAACAAAATTAGTGGGAAGTTGTTTATTTCTCATTCCTTTTTAACCCATGATTGTGGAACATATTATGCAAATTAAGTTGGTAGATCATCTGTTAAGGTATCATGGTAGGTGGATTGACAACCTATACATTTTCTGAAAGCTTAATAGTTATAGAATACAAACATATCTTTGAGATTTCCTAAAAAGTTATGGTCACAGTGATATTAAAAGAAATAGCCAGAAACACTGCTTCGCTTAAACTAGTTCGTTTCCGTGCGAGAATTATTGGAGCGGCGCGATTTACATCGGAAATGTTTCCTCACACATCACCTGCAAAAAGGGTGTCTGTGATTTTCCAGATAGGGTTTGGTTTTTTTCTACACCCTACTAAACTTTGATATTTTCAATGCGGACGTTTCCTTCTACTAAAGAGGCCATAACTTTGAAATGGAAGCAAATTTAAATGAAGCCCAACACCCTTTTTCGAAGGAGGTATCCTGGAACATACCTGCCGATTTTCCACCAATTCCATCGGAAGGCACGCGTAAATGAACTAAAAATGTTCATCCTGGTATGCAGTTTTATTTTATCGAGAAAAAGATGAAAAACCTTGTGTGAAATTGGTTTGAATAGGTGTTAAAAATCCCCTCCATGCTGACAGATGTCGGCATGGGTCAGTTTACCACAACAATGGGTTATGACAACTTGAAATAAAGAGACAACTACAATTCTGGTGCAGAAAACCCGTCGCAGTGAAATTGCCTGAGAAGCGACAAACTACAAGTTAAACTGCTGTGATTTCATCGGCGGCATTGGCATTATGCTGCTTAAGTTCAGGCTTCTTTGTTCTCCAGACATTTTTTGAAACCATGCCTCTTGAAGCCAAAAAGAGGAAATCTCGAGGTCTACATTGTCTACATCTACATCTGCGCTTGACTCTCGTTGAGGAAGTTTCGGAATCGCGTCTGTTCTCCAGCAATTTCATGCGACTAGCACTTGTTGTATTTTGTCCTTTAGCTTCATTGGAAGGACTAGTGTCCTTGAGTTCCTTCAGCCATTCTTCGTCTCAGATTAATTGTGTTAAAATTTCCAGTTCTCTTGTTGATCTTGGAAAGTGTTAATTAATCATTCGGGCCTATGCCATGCAACGATGGCATAGATGCTGTGAAAGGTTTGATTCAACTCAACATTGAGTTACGATGTTGGTAAACAGTTTTTAAATAACCATCCTGCTGTGAGTATTTTAAGTCAGTAGAAAAGATCTTTGTGATAGTTTACTCTCAATGCCTCTTACTAACCAAGCTTGTGGTCTGTACTGTAAGTCACGGACCAAGTTTTTTCCTTTCGATTTATGGCCCAAGCGTGAAGCATGCAGGCCATAAATCGAAGGGGAAAAAAACGAGAACCTGTAATGTTAACTTACAGTACAGACCAAAAGACGAGGTTAGAAGTACTATTTCCACAACGAGAGTGAGTGTTTCATTGGGGCATCCAAACACCAAGAAACAATTGAAAGCAATTGGCCTACAGCCTTGTGCTTTTATTGTTTCGAGGTGTTTGGATACCCCAGTGAAACATGAACTTGAGTTGTGGAAATAGCTTCTCATTGCCAACAAATTTGAATTGTTCGTAATACTAGCATTCCTTTTACAATTATTTCGATATAAGTGTTGTTTTTCTCATGCGTCATTTGTTTGCTTCCCAGTTTTAAGCAAATGTTAAACAAAGACTTCCAATTTCAATTGTTTGTGCGGCGACATTCTTTCCTAAAATAATTTCAATATGAATGACTGTTTCTTACGCATTATTTTACGGTGCAATTTCATCACGCTGTTGAAAGTTCAGCATTTGCAAGAAGTCGTTCGGTCAGGATGTATGCTGCAACAAAGTCGTTTGAGAGATTTTGGCAACCCATAAACCTGGAGGAGGAGACGAAAAGTATAGATAATGCAGTGCCGCAATTAACAGCTTATAAAACTCAATGGTCATGTACATTGTTTAAGGAATGGAAACAGAATTGATTGGCGAAGTGCTGTACCTTGGAACCTTACCATGAAAGACTTGAAGAAGGTGTCAAAACATTAAACAAGACCATTACAGACATGTATGCATGCAGTCTCCACTACTGGCTGTCAAAATTCGTACAAGAAGTAAGGAACTCTGCTGGGGAACGCCATCCTTCCCGTTTGTTGTACTCAATAATTGAGTACAATGAACAGGAAAGATAATAATTATTATTTGCGGACTGAAATGCCATACTGGCCGACAAATATTCATTGTCTTGAGCACGTTGTAAATCTTCATGCATATTTTAATCAAGTGGTATATACCATCTCTCATTGGAGAATGGTAGACTGTATTTCGTTGGGTATCCAAATGCATGCATGTGATGAAGTATATATCTAGTGGTTGGAAGTTGGCTTAATGAATTATTAATGAGGTTGAGAAAGATATTTATTATAATTATCTCTACTGTGTGCCTGAAGGGTTTGGGAACGATTTCTATTCACCTGGAACGGCTTCAAATTTCAGCATGTTTGAATACACAATTAAAAGTAAAGGAAAGATTTAAACTTTTACTTGTTATAAAAGTTATGAACATTAACGATAAATTGCAAAACATTTTAGAAACAAAAACTTCAAATTTTAGTGGGCTGCACAGTGCAATACGGCCTGCTAAACTGACCAATCACAGCGTGCGTAGTAGCTGAAAGAAATAATAAGAATCATTATTTTCTGTTAATGAGGCTTTGGTGGTTTCCTATTAAATTTTTTCCTCTTTTCCTCTTTATAACATTAGTGCTGTTTATACGAAAAGAGTAAATCCATATTACACAAGGGTTAGCTCACTTCATTCATCATTCACAGGTTTGCTAAAGGAGCACTCTGATTATTGAATCAATCAACAGTGTGTTTCACATAATTTCAAATTAAGTCAGTGTAATGGTGGTAACTTAGCTATGTATCAATTGGAGGTTGGCACAGGAGAATTAACCGCTGTAGCAAGTTAATTAAGCTGATCTTTTGAGTGTGAGCCCTTCATCAGAGTAAAGTGGAGGACTGTGGGTTGTGTGTGTGTTTATATAGTGGAGCATAGTATTATGCTAAGGGAGGAAGCATACCAATAGAAAATGTCTGTATAAATTAGCTAAATAAAAAAAAATTTCCTTGATCTCATTGGGAGCTAAGTTAATTAAATAAAGTTGACTCTCATGTTACTTTGATTGAGAGAAATACCAACAATAATCAAGTTTCTCGACAAATGGCTGGGGAGATTAAACATTTGGAGACAGGTTTAGAGGCATCTTGGCCTTTGATTTTTACATCTCTTAAATGAAACAATCTCTAGTTTTCTTCCCATCTCACCAATGTAAAGTATTTTGCACAGAGTCCTTAGTTATGCAGTAGATGACACTTGCCCACTGATGCAGTCCAACAATTTCTTTAGGAACTAATGCCTTTGTTCGTTCAATGCCAAGTATGTTAGCCAACCAGCAGTCAAGAGCATCAGCTCTCTGCCATCAGAAAACATCTTAAGAACAAAGAGCATGTTGACACCAACAATGATCTGACTAGTAATTTGTCCATCATAAAGACATGCTGAGGAAATATTGACTGTCTAATCATTCCCAAACTAAAAATTAAATTGTGTACAACTACAGTTCTAGTTCTTCTATTCCACATAATGGAAAAACACATAAACTGCCCCCAATGTCATACAATATGGGTATAGTATGGTATCTGAAATTTTTCAGGCCTCTTTAGAATTGTCTATTAAAATTAATAACACAAAGCTGTCATCACTATAATGGCACTAACCGTCAGATCCCAAATTAAGGGTTTCCCATGACACTTTGCTATCATACATGTTCCACAGCCTGACAGTTTTGTCCCAGGATCCTGATGTCAAAAGTGGTTGAGATGGACTGAACACCAGCTCTGAAATAGGTCCCTCATGGCCGGAAAGTACCTGTGAATAAATCAAAAGAATCTAGAATCAAAAAAATTGTTTTCCTGCTCTGGAATCAGGATTTTAAAAACAATAAAAAGAATAATTTCTGTACTCAGAGCACAATTTAGAGTCTTAAAAGTGGAATATATCATTTGGATCTACCAAACTTTGTAAGCCACAATACAAATTTGAATGTTAAGAAGGGTTATATGTTCATTACCATCTCAAGGGATCTAAGATGGTGTCATAGATGCTGGCTAATTCAAAGCCATTGTCTCTGTTCAAAGAGGGCTTATGTAATCTGATCTCAATTGCCTCCCTTACGTGGGGTTTGAACATGTTACTTTCCGTGGCAAGAACTTTTGTTTTGCTAAAATCTACTGAACGTCCTGTGAGCTGGCAATGTTCATGAACAGCTGATGAATTCCTCAAAAGATGTTACTTTACCCAAGTTTCTAATAAACGATAAGTTTTGCCAACATAAAAATTATTCTTTGTCACATTGTTCAAAATGGATGTGATAAACTGTTCCACACTTTTTAAGGTTTTCTGTTTTATCCTTAACATGAACTAGTTGTGATCTTAAGGAATTGAAAGGCTTGGCATCCTGTGATTTAAGAGTCAATGTCAGTAATTTTCAACTGGGGCCGCACAATAGTAAAAAAACGAAAAATCTGAAAAAATTTCTCAAGATAGCCCTTGGTGAACTATTTCTAAAAATATATAGTTTTCCTCGATCCGATAAATATTTTGGATGTACGGAGATAAACTTGGTTTCACAGCTCTCAGACCAGATTTTAGGCGTCTGATACCAAACACCGCTGAAGACTTCCTTGGAAAATCAAAACACCTTTTCCACGAAACAGCAAGTAACTAATCAAACAAAGCAGACGATAATACACATTTTGGGTGGTGATTTTCTCAGTTTAAGTCAAAACTGAATTTTTTATAAATTTTCCAGTATTTACAATAATTCAAGCGATTTTTTGTGCCGCAAAATTCACAAAATTAAGGGCCTAAAATCATTGACTGGTACCTCACCTGGTGCATCGAGACTTATTCCACGTGAAAGAGCACTATTTCTTCTTGCAAAATCCATTTTCAAAACTATGGGCTACTTAAAATAAAATTTTTGAGGTCGAAAAATACACGCAGTACTTTAGGGAAATTTGAGCTCTTCGAGAATGGCATACCGATGTCGAAAGGTCACACAAACATAACAATAATATACTTTTGAAACTCAGCGCTTTGATAATATTTGCTGTCACTCACAAACTAATGTTTACAAGACTATTTTACGTGATTTGCCATCTCTTTTGAGGAAAAATTAAAGAATTTGGCCGTTTATTTTGATCTTGAGTTCTTAAGTGTTCATGGGTCACGTAATGTTTCTCAAGGGTTGAAGGTGAGGCACTCGTTATCAAATCAAATTAAAACATTTTCCAGACAGAAATTGCTCTCTAACACACACAGTAATATCTTGAAATGGATGGCTCTTCAGACCTTTCGGCAGGCTTTCTGGACATTCAAGAAATCCTGGACTTACAACTCGTAAACCACACCTCCGACGAATTCAAAGCAATGGATTACAGTTGATTGCATTACAATCCACAAGGAGACCGCTGGTTAAAGAACTATAAGGTTGATCAAGCCAAGGAAATTAAAGAATTATTTGAATAAATATAAATTTTGAAATGACCCGCTATCACTCTGAAAGTTGCATGAAGACGATGTTACTGTTGTAATTATTATTAATTTTTTGAGGAAAAAAAAAACTGTGGGTTTGGCGTGGGCGGGCGGAGAGAACGAAACATTTCCTGCATTTCCTTATATGGTGACAAAGATAATCCTTCACTGTGCAAACTTGGGAAAGAACATCATCTCATTTGTTTAGGTATTTATTGGATTTAATGCACTTGAACCTCTTTTACTTTACCTTATTTGGATTATGATATCGAAAAATACTCGTGTCACTGTGAATTCAGAGTGCTACTGACAGAGTCGTCTGTTACGCTATGTTTGTTGTTGTTGTTTTTGTTCTGAATTCGTATTGGACTTTCAACACGAGAAATATAGGGTATCGTGTTTGAAGTAAATGTGTTGAATGGCATTGCGTGAATATACTGCTCAAGTTAGAGGACAATGTGGAGCTAGCGCAGAAAACCCAGGCAGCTCTCGATGTATCTCAATCGTAAAGTGTGACAAGGACATAAGAATTCACCTGAGGTCTTTTGGTGCTGGGTTTGTGGATTCAAACGTAAAGACTTAGGCAGGACTTCCTCTTGCCAGGGCAGGTATGCATTAACGCAGATCTTTGGAAATGTGAACTTAGCAGGCTTTCTGCTCAAGTGTATATATTAGAAGATTGGGGGGAGGGGGGCGGAGTTAATGATGTAATGACATACCTAAGCCCTAATTTGAAACAGTGCAGTGGGATAGCATGTTCTTTAAATCAAGCTTATTTCGGTGTAAAAATACCGTAATAGTTTAACCATCTGAAAATTCCACATCCAAGCCTCCTGGTGGACACTGGACGAGCCTAGTGATTCTAATGCTTGGACAGAATATAGATGAATGTACTCTTTGAGTGGGCAATATGCATTATGAGCGTTTGTTTTCTCATACGTGTTACTGACCTCCCTGGTGCGTTTATACTGCCAATGGATTCCACATTGCAAATAAGGCATTAATATTCATAAGATTTTGGTCGTACCCATGTCAGCAACTTGTTGTTTCCATGTCAACATCTTGCAAAGCGCTCTACAAATACCTACCTTGAATATTACTAAAAAGTTCATTACCATCGTAATTTTAATTTTTTAGTTAACAGCTAGTGCTGTTCTTGTTGCTTTTTGGTGCTAGTTTTGCCATTTAGAGAAAGGAAGAATTATATCAATTTTCGATTGCAAAATTGTATTCTTTTCCAAATGTCAGCCCCTGCTTTATTCTTAAAGTGTTCTTAAATTTGCACATTTCAGCCTCAATATGCCTGTAAAATATGTTCTTATAAAAAGTGTATTTTAATGCTAACTTAACATAATCGAAATAACTTTGTCTAGATCTGACCATCACTTTTTTTAGGTATATTCGACATCGGCAAAAGCCACCTTAACATCTCTATTTGTCCAAAACATCGGGATGCATTTGGCATCTGATGGCGTTGCCAAAAGCGATTCTGTTCTGTTCCGCCAAGTTGGGCACCTCATCGGGCAAAGCAAATGAGAGGAGATCGGAACATTACATTTGTGCAATCGAAACTTATCTACAAGATGACGTCAACTCTAGTTCCTATCGGATCTCATAAGTACTCCAGTATGAATTTTAGCCAAAGTAGTCTTGCAGTGAGATGACTGTTTCTTCTTACAGCTTGGGCTTTGTAGAATGATAAGAAGCAGTCTGAATTTCCGCTTGCTCCAGATTATACATGAAAGCCCATTAATTTTCAGTGCTGTAATGTATAAATATCATAATGTTTTTATTGTTTGCACCAATATGCAAGCTTTGCCGTGTTTTACTGAGTAGTCCAGATCTCATGCCCCGAACTCAAAAAACGGAGACTACAGCCGATGAGCCACCAGCTGAAGAGCCATTGCTGCCAAACGAGTCCACCGACAGTGAAACTGTAAGTCGAAACAAAAAACCTAGATACATGCACATATATAAATATATTTTTACTTTCTGTGCAGTTGCTGGGAATGCGGATGGTTAAAATATCATTTCTAGACCCTATAACTTATGTGCATTGTACACTAAAGTTCTGTTTTCCGAGAGCGCTTTTGCATTTAGCTTTGAAAAAATGAGGAAATGCTATTGCTAGTACAGACCATAGTGATATGATTTATTCATTTGTTATCTTCATTACAGGATAACGCGGATAAAAGTAGCAGTACTGATGTGCTGTGTCAGGCGATGGAAAGTATCATGATCACCTCAAACGACACAAGTCTGTATGTCCTGTCTCAAACAGAAACGAGTAGCAGTGAACTTTCAGGTGATAGCAGAAGCAGCTCAAACCTCAGTCTTCGCCGAACGAAGCTTAACGAATTCTTGGCTATCAGTGGAAAGTCTACCTTAACACAACAGTGGAAACCCTGGGCTAACTTGTTAGGTAGAACAAGGCATGTATACATCAATAAAGCAAGAGATGCAGTCGCGGCAGCATGGAAGTGATTATTCCAGATGACGCTGGTGGCCTGTGGGGAGCATTGAAAGAGTCTGGTGAAGTTGAGAGTGCTTTGGGTGTACTGTCTGAACCCCATCCTGCTGATGACAAATATTTGAAGTCGCTAGCAGAGGCATACCAAAATGCATCCAGCTGGGACACGCGACAGCAAGTTCTTTCCGTCATCGCTGACCTTGTGCCATATAGTCTTATCCAGCGATACCTGCCTGGTATCATGGAATATTGGGACTGCATGAGAACACGGAAAAAAATACGGGCTAGGCTCAGCTGTGCCCCTGTCCAAAAACCCTTGTATGCGTGTAAACTATGCTCAACTGGACCACTTCCTAGAATTTATCACCAGTCCACACGTAGTAATAGACCTGCCTTTTGACCAAAGACTACTTTCCCTGGCAGATGGAAGTCTTCTCGAAATGCCAAATCTCTTAAGAACAATGATACCAGAACGAATTGGGGCACAGTATACTCAGTACTGTAAGGAAGTCAACTTTACGACATTCAGCAGATCAACCATACTGCGTGTCTTGTCCTTTTGTGCTGCAATGGTACGAATCTCACTTCAGGGGCTTGATTACATAGAGGCAGATGGTGGGAAGGCTCTCGACAAACTGATTGAAATGGTACTTAAGCTGAGTAATGACAACAGAGTATGGGTAAGCCGCTTGCAGAAGGTGCTGAAGGAAGCAAAGCAGTACAGGTACATCAAAGGCGATTATAAGGTATGGAGGAGGGCGATATTATAGCCTTATAATCCCTGTCCAAACTTTTAGAAAAAATATTTTGAAAGTGTGTAGTTGTTTGTATGTATTTTGAGGAAGAATTTGAGCGATGAGATAGTTAGGCGTAGAAAAATATGTGCAGTCATTTACCACAATAGACCTGTACATGAGTTTAACCCTTATCTTTTTTTCTCGTATGTATCGTTATTATAAGTTTATGCTTTCCGTTGATCTTTGCATGACGTCATGACGATGAGGTAATTTGTTAATAACATACACTGGCAAACCCTCTTGCTGCAGGTGCATGTTTCAAGTCGTGCAACCACACCCGACCAGTGCAGCAGTTACGCCCTAAGCAACCCCAAAGACCAAGCTTTTTGATTGGATTGTGCCCACAGTCATGAAGACAGGTGCCTTTCATGTGAGGTGCTTAAGGCTGCTCTAAAGGAGATTGGAAATGCTGTAGCTGAGTCCCCACTGATGGAAGATGAACGGGATGACATGCAGTATACTCTCTGCCATGCAGTGCAGGCCATAGAGTCTTGGAAAGTGCATCAACTTCTTCAGTCTTTGCAACAAGACAAGGCAAGAACCACTACTCTCAAAAGTCTGGATGAGTCATGGGTACTAATAACCCAGGACTGGGCTATGAAGTGGCTACCACAAAGATACCGGGAGATTCAAGCTGACTGGTTCGGCAAGAGGGGTATCTCGTGGCATGTCAACGTAGTAGTTCGGAGGTTGGCCAGTCAACTGCAGCAGCAGACCTTTGTCCACATTTTAGAAGAGTCCAGCCCAGATGCCGATGCTGTTGTCTGAGTTCTCCAACACACACTGAGGTCACTGAAAGTGGAACATCCCGAGATAAAATTTGTGGCACTTAGAAAAGACAATGCTGGGTGCTACCACATTGTGGCAATGCTGTCAGCATGCTGTCTTATGGGGACAGCAACTGGAATCCATGTCAAAAGGGTCGACTTTAGTGACCCTCAAGGAGACAAAGGTCTTTGCGAGAGGAAAGCCGCTACCATCAAGACCCACCTGTGACAATACATTAACGAGGGCCATCATGTGCTGACAGCGCACGACTTTAAAGAAGCCATGCTGTCTCATGGAGGGATTAATGGTGTTCGTGTAACCTTAGTCACTGACGTCCTCGAGAAGCCACAACAGGAGATGACAGGCTGCTGGGAGGGAATCAGTATCTTTAACAACTTCCTCTACCAGGAGGACTGTGTCACTGTATGGAAAGCATACAACATTGAAGTGGGAAAGAATATACCATGGTCTCAATTACAAGGTAACAACTACAACTGAACGAAAAAGATCTAATCGTAGAAACTCTTATTCTTCGGCCATTTCAGCTTGAGTAAAACAACAAACAAACTGCAGTCACAAACATTACAAAACAACGCATGTTGTAAAAAACCTTGATTTGAGAACTTCACGTTTCGTATGCTTCTACATACATTATTGATTTGTGATTTGCAACCAGCACTTAAAAATGTTGGCAGTGAGAAACTTCTTCTCTACTAGCCATTCATGTTTTTTTCAGCAGATTTTAAGTCTGTTTATTTTCATTTATATCCATTGTCATTTCTTTCATTATTAGGTACTGCTTTCCTTATTAGGCACTAGTCTTCTCGTTTGAATTTATTGTAATGCAGCTAACCGTTTTATACTTCTGATGATGTATGTAGAAGCATATGAAACATTAAGTTCTCAAATTAAGGCTTTTACAACATGCGTTGTTTTGTAATGTTTGTGACCGCAGTTTGTTTTTTATTTATAAAAAAAGATCTAAGGCAGCAGAATACCCCTGTTAATAGGGAACACCTACGATATCTAAAACACCAGCTAAAATACAAAACGGTCAATTGGGTCAAGTTAAAAATAGCCGGCTTTTCCTTTTACAATTTCCTATCTGTATTGCGTTCAGTAATGTATGATGAACTAGTTCGTGCGACCTCTTCTCTGGTACGACAAAAATTCAGCTTCTGCTCGCTTTTCAGCCATCCTTCTCCTTACCCCCTCCCCCAGATCTCAGTCGTTTTTCATCCTAGGATGAAAGTCATAATTCTCATCGAAAGTTTGATTGTTTTGTTGGCTCCTCATGAATTTTTACTAAACTCCCAATTTAGAAACGCTGGTATGTAAATATTATTGTGATACTATTAATTTCATTTTATTATGTACACGATTTAGTTCCAAAGCATTTAGTGGAAGGATGGAAGGCTGAGGTGCCCAAGGGTGGGTTTGTGCAATGTTCTAGAGGAAAGTGCGAACCATCCGAGAAGCCTGAACACGTTGAAGGCAAAGAGGACACAGATGAGAGCATGGACGAGGAGGCAGAAGAGGATGGCGAAGGGGCGGATGCAAGCTCGCTGTTGTCATGTCCTGTTGAGGGATGCATACGCACCTATCAGAGGTACCACAGCCTGGAGCGCCATTTGCTCATTGGGAAGCGCAAGTTCATTTCAGAGAAGCATACCCTTTTAGATACCGCTAAATTGGCATACGCTAAAAGTTCAAGAGGGCTCCACTATTCAGCCAACACTAGCTGCCGCCACCACCACTGAAGTCTCTTCAGAATGTCTGTTTGTGCAAGGCTGGGCTCTAAAAGGCACGAAAAAGGCCACCCGTTTTAACGAGAATCAGCGTCAGTACCTCGATAACAAGTTCCAGATTGGACAGGAGAGGGGTCATAAAGCCGACCCTGAGAAGGTGTCACGGGACATGTGCTACACTAGGAGGGTCAACAGTGAGTAGCGCTTCGACGTGGAAGAGTTCTTCACTGCACAGCAGATTCAGAGCTACTTTTCATGTACTGCTGCAAAATTGAAGCATGCAGTTACTGCTCAGTCAGGGCAGGACTCCATCGACGATAGCAATAGCCAGGTGACCCAAGAACAGGAAACTTTTTCGTCTACCCGCTTAGCTGTCCTTCACCAATGTGAGCTGTTGCATCCCATTGTCTATGACACGCTGAACATATGTTCTTTGTACAGCAGCAACAAGCTGACCAAGCTCAGTGTTGCACAACTGAGACTTATCTGCAGCTACTTCAACATGGACATAGAAGAACAATCAAGGCGAAAAGCACCTTACATTACTTTTATCTTGGATCTTGTAGGGTCCTGTTCTTGCACGAAGGTCTAAAGAGTGCTTGCTATGTTATCGAAGTGTATAATATCCTCTGATAATATTAATTGTCCCATTTGCTATATTTTGTTTTCATACAAACCAATACTGATGTTGTTAATATTATTCCATCTCTTGTACTGTTCATTACGTTGCTGAAAAATTTATTTCAAGTGCATTATGTTGACGTTATGAATAAGGGTATATTTAGGGCAGGGTAGAAAGTAAAAAAAAAAAAAATTCCACACTCACAATCAAAGTATCTGTCAGCAGTCTCATGTAACAGAGACTGTAACGGATATTTCTGCCGTTGACAGTGAATTCTGTACTGAACCGTTGAGAATGCTGACCGGCGGCAGATTTTTCAAGCCTAATGCAAGGTATGAAAGATGCTGTTCTTATTTTACGTGTGAGAAAGCAATGTTGGAATGACAAATGTTCCAATTTGATTCAATTAAGAGTGCTTTGACCTTGATAAACATATGACCCGTTTACATGTTACGACTCGGAAACATTAGTTTGTGAGTGACAGCAAATGTTATCAAAGCGCTGAGTTTCAAAAATATATTATCGTTATGTTTGTGTGACCTTTCGACATCGGTATGCCATTCTCAAAGAGCTCAAATTTCACTAAAGTACTGCGTGTATTTTTCGACCTCAAAAATTTTATTTTAAGTAGCCCATGGTTTTGAAAATGGATTTTGCAAGAAGAAATAGTGCTCTTTCACGTGGGATAAGTCTTGATATACCAGGTGAGGTACCAGTCAATGATTTTAGGCCCTTAATTTTGTGAATTTTGCGGCACAAAAAATTGCTTGAATTATTGTAAATACTAGAAAATTTAACAAAAATTCAGTTTTAACTCAAATTGAGAAAATCACCACTCAAAATGTGTAATATCGTCTGCTTTATTTGATTAGTTACTTGCTGTTTTGTGAAAACGTGTTTTGATTTTCAAAGGAGGTCTCAGCAGTGTTCAGTGTCAGACGCCTAAAATCTGGTCTGAGAGCTGCGAAACTAAGTTTATGTCCGTACGTTCAAAATATTTATCAGATTGAGGAAAAATATATATTTTTAGAAATACTTCACCAAGGGCTATCTTGAGAAATTTTCTCAGATTTTTCGTTTTTTCGCTATTGCGTGGCCCCAGTTGAAAATTACTGACATTGACTCTTAAATGCTCTTTGTAGGCATTCCGAAGTGCCCTTGATGTTTGGTAGTGCAGCATATATTCTCTTCTCATTAACAGTTTCCTGGGACTCGATCCATTGTTCGGTATTGTTAGCATCCAATCAGAATATGTTGGAAAAACTTCTTGTGAATGAAATACATGTCTTCGAAATTTAATTATTTTGCACCCAAAAAGACAACGCAACATTCCCTACAATCAACCCAGTACACATTTAAACATTGCACAAAAATATTTGAGTGTTTTAAAGATGGAAGAATGATGTGGTTTTGCACGCGAGGCTCTCAAACTTGTTTAATAAAATGGTGCGTTAAATGAAGATTTTAACGGAATTTGGTAATTTGCATATTTCTTTGAAATAAAAGGATATTTTTCCAAAAAAACTACCCAGTAGTTTTTGCCATGCCCTAGCCTATTTACCATAAGAATATGAGCGAAATCGAATTGTTGACCCTTGCCACGAAATTAAGAATTTGTCTGATTTTTACAGGCAGGCACTCTTAACGGAATTCTATTTGCCTGCTATTTCAAATGCTGTAATCAGATTGGCCGAGCTATTGAACACTATCAGCCATTTGGTTGTAATGGTTTGAGGTTGTCATGGAGACACTTTTTTGTTTTTCTGAAGTTTCAGTGAACCATTTCAAAACACTACTGGATAATTAAATCTGAAAGAAATCTTGAGCACATACTAATCTAACCATTAAAATAATAGTTATTGCCAGAGCCGAACCTCGCTTATCCAGACTCATTGGGACTTGAGTAAATAGTCTGGATAATTGAGAGTCCAGATAATCAAAAAATTAATATGAATATTAATGAGGCAGTAATGTAAACAAAAGAAATAAAGAAAACAGAATTTATTGGTGAATAGATCAGAATTGCATATATGAACAGCCCGTATGTTAAGTTGCTTTTTCAAGTGTTTTTTCAAGAAATGTTTCGCTATCTCCTGAAGAAGCGGACCTGAAATTGGTGTTGCATTTGATCTTTACTGAATACACCAGGGATACACATGGCTTTATCCAACTGCTCATCATTTGCAACCTTCAGGGAATTTCATTTTAATCCTTCACTTGTCGCGACGCTGTCAGTGAATTTCAGGATCTCCTCTTTGTTTTTGAGTATATCTGAGATCTGCTGCTTGCTGATTCCAAACTCAGTGCTACACCTGGTCCTTTTTGTCCTTTCCCTAAAATGTGAAATAACTGTTTGCTTACCTCTATAGAGAGAAAAGACCGCTTTCGTTCCATAGACATGGCTGTGATTTGAGTTTACAATTGATTGTTCGCGTGTTTACATAACCCATGTGGAATGAACTAATCAAGCATGACATTCCCTTAGCAATCTAATAGTTAAGCCAATCAGAATTCAGCTGAATGCATCAGAATACATTGTTTATCTTGTGCCACTTGCACTTTTTAACATGAAACAGATTAAAACCCGAAGTTAAAACACACATTTGGAAGGATAATCAACGTCCAGATAATCGAGGTTCGACTGTAGTACAGTAAACAACATAGTCCTACGATGGGCTCTTCAAAACCGCCCCCAGAATTTTAGGTCATGTTGTACTCCCCCCTGGGGACACTCCCATATTAAGGAAGGAGGTGTTTTAATTTTCTTGTATGGAGCCATTTTCAAATGAGTATCATAAAACCAAAACTAATGTAATTGCTCTAGCCAACCATAACATACATGGAGAATCCAATGAACCCATCAAAATTTGAAGTAAATACAATTAATTGATGCAAAACACTGAAAAATGTCTGTGAGTAAGTCACAATTGGTTCTGCCTTTACTTCTGATTAGATAGACAAATGGTGTGAGCATTTCACTATGTTTTTGATTCATGTAACGGCCGTCTATATCATTCCATGTACACATGATACTGTGCTGAAGGAAGGACTGGATAGTATATATTTTTTCTTTCTTTTTTTTAAAATTTATTTCTTAATTTACAAACAGTTTACAATATATAATAAGTACCTACTTACGTAACAATATATATTTTTTGGTTAACTTAACTACTTGACATACAGTTTAGAATATTAAGTACAAATCTACTAACTTATCACTAAAAAAAATATATCTTTTTTTTACTAAGCTACTTCGCTACTTCACATAAATCTATGAGTTAGTAAATGTAAAAAAACCAACCAACCAACAAACAAACAAACAAAAGAAAGGAAAAGTAAAGCAAAAAAGACAAAAAATAAAAAATTACAAAAGAAATCTATATATAGTCTTGAGCTTTGTAATGTTGTTATTATGAACAGCAATTTCCCGTTGTATATTGATTTTTTCTTTTAGAAGCGTGAGAAAACTGTGAAAACAAAGCTTTTTTTCTTGTAAGCAGCTACTATATATCGAGTACTTTGCTATAAGAAGTGAGTAATTCAAGGAGTATAGGTGTTCTCTATTGTCGAAAATTCCGTGCTCTCTGTTAATGTGACATTTTCTTTAGTTTTGCTAGTCCACATGTTTGGAATAAGTCCCAGAAGGATAAGGTTAATTGACAGCCATAAACATGTGATCTAAGGAATGCCTGTCAACAGGATATTGGGGGCATATGTCATCATCACATATCTTGGCTTTAAGGAGACTGACTTTTGTTGGAAGAATATTCTGCATAATCTTATATATATTGAAACATTGTTGTTTTTATGTCACTTTTTATCTGGAAAGGTAGTTCGTACACTCTGTGAATATTATCTTGAGTAAAACCATACATGTATCTAATAATTTTGCTTTTGGCGGTTGAGGATAAGACGACTTTTTTTAGCATGATAGAGTAAACATTTTGGTGGAAAGTTTTGTTGTGTTGTTTTCATTTTCGGTGCAGAGGAGTCCTTTTTATTTCCAGCTTCCAAGGGGTTGGAACAGAATTAATTAAGGCGAAATAAAGAGTGAAGGGGGTTTCGAGATAAAATTTTTCACCGAAAAGAAGGAATAAAGGAATATCACACCTAAATTAACTCTAGTGTAATTTGCTCAGCAAAATTTTGAATTTTGAATCTTGAATTTCGAATTTTGAATTTTTTTCCTCGATCTGATCCTTGATCTAATCCGTGATCTGATCTGTGATCTGATCCGTGATCTGATCCATGATCTGATCCGTGATCCGATCAGTGATTCGATCTGTGATCCGGTCCGTGATCCGGTCCGGTCCGGTATGATCCTGGTTTTGTTGACGCCGAGCCGGGTCCCCTTTTGTGCTTGGGTTCTTCAGATTTTATGTGTATTAGTATTGTCAAATGGTCTGTTTCAGGTGAGTATGAGATTTTGCATTTGTCTGTTAAGTCTTAGCTTTTTTGAAATCAGAAAAAAGTCAAGGCGGTATTGTATTTCAAAAGATTTATTTCTCCATGTGAATTCCTTTACCTTTGGATTGAGAACACGACAAATACCAATAAATTGTAAAAACTGCACAGTTTTTTAATTTCTTCGACTACCAAATGCTTTTGATTGTTAGTACTGCCACCGTTTTTATCTTTTTCTGCTAAGGTGCAGTTGAAGTCACCTCCAATTATGATTATTTCTTCACAGAATTCTTGGAGCTGTTGTTGTGTTTCCTTGAAAAAAAAATTGTTGGTTTGCATCATTTGGGGCGCAAATATTGACGTACAAGTACAATTCACATATCTGCAAGTAAAATATCTAATATGATTTATCTGCTGTTTTTGTCACAACTTTCTTTCTCAACTTTGCACTTTATTTTGGGATTTATGAGGATCATCAGGCCTTTGCTATGCTTTGTACCATGGCCAAAATAGGACTTCACTGCCCCATTCTGCTTGCTAAATATTTTCACATTCTTTTGAGCTGTAGGTCTCTTGTAAGAAAACAAATGGACAGTGTTGATTGTGCAGCCACTGCACCTGAAGATGGTACGGCATTTAAGTGACTTGTTCAAGCCTCTAATGTTTACTGACAGGCATTATAAGGCAATAGGGCTATTCATGGAAAGTCATTACGGTTACGTAATTTCCTAATGCAGGAGTAGACTGTGTATTAACACACTGGTTGGGAAAGATTTTTTTGCATTTGACTCGGAAACAATAAGTTGAAGTTGAAATTTGCATTTTACTTCTTGGAATTGCTGTGAAAAAGTGAACAGCTAAAAAAGCTTTTTTGGAAGCTAAAACTGGAAATTGCTAAGTTGAAAAGCGTACGTTTAAACTAAAAATTCTAATATAGATTGGGAGATGAAGATTTGTTACAGGATTAGTAAACAATTGCAAAATAAATAACAAAATATTAAAAGATCTAGTAAGATCCAAACATGAAGGAAACATAATTTACTTGCATTTCAGTCTGGGCTAAGCTGGTATAAAAGAAGCAAGTTTATAGAGACTCTTCTGAAGGTACTAAAGTTATGAAATTATACTAGGTCAGACCCGGTATCTTAACCATTTGATGTCATGTGACTAAAGGGTAAACAACTTACTTGTTTGAAATATAAATGTCTCAAAGGAAGAACTTTTTCAGATGTTTTCTGGTATTTTTCGAAGGGATCCTGTTTCGTGTGCGCTGGGCAGATCAACAACTAGAGCGTTTTGGACATAGATGTCATTCTGTTGGGGTTGTGGTGCATCAGGCCTCCACTTAATGGGAATCTTGTTGAACGTCTACCAACGTCCATTTATTACAAGCTTGTCTGTGACTATGTGGGCTAATTAACACCATCGGTCTTTTGGGCTTTCTTGAGAGCAGGAACTAAAATATGTTCCCGTATTTCTCACACGTGGAATAGCAGGTCTTCCCCCATTCTGATGTTAGACTCTGCAAGAAGATGGCGCTGGCTTCAAACGTGGTCCCTGTCTGGCTGGCAGGTAAAACGGACAATAGTCGGTCTTGGCTGTTCGTTATGTTTTTTCCAAGCCGATGAACTCTACACAATGGCATGTTGTTTACACACTGATCTGGGATTTGAGGAATATTCTCCAATACATCCTTCACAATTTTCTTTCTTTTGCCAACGTTTTTAAAATTATATACAAAACAGCTAAGGTATCACTATGGAAAGTTTTCGAAACCTGAAATTTAATATTATACATATCATCTTCGTCAGTTTGTGGAAAGGAAATCTATCACCTGACAGTCACAATGGTTGAATAACTTAATTCCGTCTTCAGAGCAGACATCAACTTACGATAATAAGCTAAAAGTGAAGAAAGAAGACTTTTGGTTGTTTCTAGGTTAATGATTTTGGGGAATTATTAATCACCTTTCAAGGCAGAAGGCTGCACACCGCTTTTCCGTTACAATTTTGGAAACCTCAAGGGGTTCACCTTGCAGAAATATATTTTTTTGTGTCACAACTCGTGGCTTCATATTCTATGCACAGCGTTACAGAGACCTTGGACTCATGTGAATCACCTAGTACTTTTTAATTGACATATCATAGTTTGGATTGGCTAAGTTCTTTTTATTTACTAGAATTAATTAATTTCCAATTAATTAACAAAAATTGCGATTGCCAGTCATTTGGTGTTTTACTACTATGACTGGTTGCTGGTCATTGAGCCGCACTGATTTGATTAGCTTTTTTTTAACTTTTCTTTCTCAGCTTATGGGTTTATTAAATAGCAGCGCAGAAAAACCCATCCTTGGAGACCCAGGGGCTACTAGCCGGGACGAAGCCATATTTTTGGCAAAAGTTTACTTCAAGAGCTGAAGAGCCCGTGGGAAGTTATTCTTACCAAAGCAGTTCCAGAAGTGGTCGAATTTTGTCCCACTGATTGGCCAGAAAAATATTTTTCTGGCCAATCAGCAAGGAGGTCCAGCCAGGTAATTCTGTCGCCTTCTTACAAGAAGTGGTTTTCTTCATCGATCATACAATCGCAAGCCGTAACATGGGAGCTAGGAAGCAATACTCTTCCATCAATTTTCTTAGTGGATTTATTGAAGGTATATTGTAAATTTTTATAGTTAATGTACGCGATTTCTACGCTGTTGTTGCTTACTTATTGTTTCTCCTCGATCGTTGAACAACTTCTGAAACTTTCCACGATGTACAAATCGCCGTTGGCCATGCAACTATGTTGACTGAACATGGGAATGATCGGCTAATTACTGCTAATTACAGTTCATGCACCGTTACTCTGTTTAGTAACACCTGCAAATTACGTAGTGTAGTAATGCAAAACCAATCACTTCTTGAGAATGCTCCACAGTCAAGTGTATTAATCATAATTAGTATTGCTTGCAAGTTTGAGATGAGTTGACATGTGCTAAGCAAAATCACTAAATAAATGCATTTACTTAATATGATGATAGGTCAAGTGAAGATATACCTCAATAAGCCGTCCAGTTTTCATACACCATACAAAGATCTCAAATGTATCCAGTGAACCAGCGCAAAGCACTTCTCCACTATTGTCCACACTCAGACATGAGAACTGGACTGCTTGGGGTGACGTAAAGGTGCGGAAATTTCTGTACCTACATGTACATAAAGGAAAAAGCTGTATATTTAAGTAATTCGCATTAACTTGACTCTAGAAATGTGTACAGTATCTTGAGAGGCATGTGTGATATTGAAGCGTACTATTAGGTTCTACAGTCAATGATGCCTCTATCTATATTTGGATTTTACCAATACAGTGACTGATAATATTATATACGAGTGGGTTACAGCCAAACAGGTGGGATTACAAAAAAGCTCCAACCTTACAGTACGATATGAACTCTTGTGGTTATTAATCTATTAATTTTTCATGATTAGTAACCATGACTTTTAAGTCATTTAATTAAACAAATTAACATGAATGAAGGGCAAAACCATTTGTCATGCCAGCAGATCTTCAACCAAACAAATTTGCATTTTAAATTTAGAGACTGTCTAACTACAAAGTACCATTTGGGAGGAAACAGTGAGAGTTAACATTCCTTCCAAGGAGGAGGAAGTTTCACGGGAAACTAAACGAGTAACGAAAGCCCTTGCCATTAATAACTACCCTGCAAATTTCATTCACAACAGCTGCCAACTGAGTAGACAACAAGAAACGAATGATACCGACCATTGTGGTTTTGTCATCCTCCCCTACGCCAAAGGTTTTTCCGAAAGAGTCGCAAACGTTCTTTGAGGTTTCAATATCAAGGTCGCCCATAAACCTATTCGTACCATCTCGAACACACTCAAAAAACCTCAAGACAAGATCGAGAAAGAGGCTTCCAGAGGCATTGTTTACAAGATCAAATGTAAAGATTGTGACTGTGTTTATGTTGGTCAGTCATCACGTGTGTTAAAAACACGTATGAAAGAACACACAAAGGCTATAGCAACATTGGACAAAAACTCTTTATTGGCCAAACACCATATGCTCAATGGTCACCAAATAGATTTGGAGAACGTTGAAATTGTCGACAGATCATCAGTATGGAAACAAAGACTAATTCTTGAAGCTTGGCATTCCGTGTGAGACAGGAACGCTATAAACGAACACATAGCGCTACTGCACGTGTACAATGGCATTAAGAATTTTTACACTCATTAAGAATACTCTAGAGACTATTGCTCATTTAGTTTTATCACACATCTATTACATATTCTAGCAGGACGCCGTTTAACATTTGCATTTTCCATCTTTTGCTGAAGAAGGCAACAGTAGTGGCTGAAACGTCCGATAACCATATTTTTAGCCAGTGACAACCATTTAATTCCTTTCCTTTTTTACCAATTTTTAACATGCCTGGCTACACACCGAACATTTTTATAGACAGGGTTTTTGATTTGAAATAAAGTAGCCGGAGGAAATCGTAAAGTAGCCAGAGCGCTATTGGGTCATGACAAAAACAGCCACGTGCGTGCTGAAATTTGCATGCCTTGAAGTGCATTGATTTCTGTTCATTTATTTCCTCAGAAATATTGTACGTTGGTGAAACAAAAATGCATATTAACAAACGCTGTACAACAATTACCTGTCACAAGTGGTTGAAGTAACCAGTGACTTGTGTCAGCGCCAGCTTATTTTGAAAGCTCTATCTTTTTTTACATTTACTTACAATACTAACCTTACTTACATTACTAACAATACTTACAAACAGCAAAAAATTTACATACAGTACTGACACTACTTACAATTATACAATACTTATGGTACCAGCACTTTTTTCCATAACATTTCCTACCAAATATACAATGTTTGTTTTTTAACATTTATGTTCAAAGAAAGCACTTCAATGACAATTATAGAATTAGGAAAAAAAAGCAAATGAGCGGTCTAGCTGCACAAAATAACTAAATAAACAAACAAGACAAGAATGAAATCTTAGAACTTAATTAACTATTTAACAAAGGTAGGAGAGTTGTCCATCATGCTTAGATCTTTTTTAACGTTCTGTTTGCTATGGCAGCCGCTTTGTGTACAAGTAATTTTTCTTTTAATAATGCCAAAAAAGTGTTAGCCCTCGTTGCCACAAAAGAATAAGGCAAGGTCAAAACATAGACTTGTCCAACCGTCTTATTTTCTTTTACGGTCTCTCGACCTCATGGTCGACTAGTTTCTACATATCACGTGACTGACTGTGACTGACTGTGGGGGTGGGGTGACCCCTTCATACTCCCCCTCTAAAATGAGATGTCCTCCTGGACATTGGAACGCATTGGTACAGCTTCCTACATCCTAACAACAAAAACTACTTTGAAGGGTGATCAGGTCTTCACACTTGAAACCTACCCGCTGATAAGATAACAAATAATGACTAATTACCAACGACAGCGTTCTTGCACGGTTTCTAAATTGCTTAACAATTTATCACATAGCAAGTCTCTTTGTTTTTCTTCGAGCAACAAAACATGATACCAATGTGTTCATAGTTCAGTCAAGTCCAATAAAGTTCAATGAGTTCAAGTCTTTAACACAGACAATCTTGAAGCTTTCTTTAACAGCCATTGGTGGCACACACTAGTAAATGTTTGGGGACACAAATGGTACAGACGCTAAGTACACTGGTGTATGATAAGGTATCACCCAATGATTGTGCATGGCTAAGGTGCTGTAAGGTGTAGCAGGAAACCATGGTGAAGAAACAGAAGCACTGGCAGTTGTCGCTGGAGTACTCACAGTACAAATTGGATGGTAACTTGGATTTCCAAGATGATCACAACATAGAATATTTGGTGGATGGCGGTTTCGCACAGGATAATGAGATCCTGCCGGCTCTTGTTGTAGTAAGGGTTCCTTTTCTGTTTCAGAGTCAGATGGAGAATAGTCTTCTGTCACTGACATGTAATCACCACGTTCTGACAAATCCTCCATATCATCAGGCAACAAATCTTCTTGGGCACCATCTATTCGCTCTTGTCCACGATTGTCTGTTTCTGCTGTTGGCGTTGACAACATTTCCAACTCGGTGGATGAGAGGCCAGGTAGCTCCCCTTCATCTCCACTGTCACTACCATGCTGATGAACCTCTCTTCCTTGGTTAGCAGGGACTGACCTTTTCCTCTCTTGGGTATGCTGAGGGACAGGTTTTGACACATCACTTTGTAAGAAGTCACAAGGCAACAGAAGATTTCTGTGGAGTATTCTTGATTTACCTTTCCGGCTTTCTGGCGTTACTTCAAATACAGGTAGGTCTCCCTTTTGCTCCACTATGAGATGTACTTCTTGCTCCCAATGAGACCTAAGTTTCCCAGGACCACCACGCTCTGTGAGGTTACGTACCAACACTCGGTCACCTGGCTGTAAACTGGAGAACCATACTTTTCGATCATATTGCTTCTTTCCATCCTCTGATGACTTGGAGATATTCTGCCTGGCCATTTCATAGGCATCTTTCATTGCAACTTTCCATTTCTCTGTGTACTCTGTATGATTCATACGAGTGTCTTCACATGAGAGTCTGAACACTAGGTCAACTGGGAAGCGTGGTGAGCATCCAAACAATAAATAGCAGGGTGAAAACCCAGTGACATCATTTCTGCTGGAGTTATACGCATGGACAACTTTGTTAAGTGAGTCCTTCCACTTGTGTTTCTGGCTTTCTGGGAGAGTTCTCAACATATGGAACAGTGTTCTGTTAAACCTTTCCACCTTCCCATTCCCTTGGGGGTGGTACGGTGTTGTTCGCAGACATGTTACGCCATTAAGCTTTTCCAACCTGTAAAAGAGTTTATTCTCAAACTCCCGTCCTTGATCATGAAGTATATTTGTTGGGAAACCAAACCGTAGCACAAGGTAATTAAACAAGCGATCAGCTGCAGCCTCGACTGACTTATTCTTTGTTGCATATGCTTGTGCAAAACGAGTAAGATGGTCAATGATGACTAAGATATACTTATAACCACCAGAACTTTGCTCCAAATGTAAAAAGTCAATTGACACTAATTCAAAGGGATATGAGGTAGTCACACTGTGTAGTGGCGCTCGCGTAGACAAATTTGGCTGTTGCTGTTTAAGACATGGGCAAACTGTGGTCACAAAGTGAGTGATGTCATCTTCCATGTTTGGCCAGTAGAAACGTTCAGGTGTCAACTGGACTACACGAGGGGCTCCCAAATGTCCCATTTCCTGATGAAGTTCTTTGATGACAATAGTGTGAAACTTCTGAGGTAGCACAAGCTGGGAGTAAGGTCCACTCCTTCTAAACAACAGGTCATCTCCATCACAGTAGAGTTTGCGTCGCTGCCTCAATAACACCTTTGTGGCCGGTAGTTCACATTTAATCTCCCACAATTTAGGCCATTTTCCTGTTTTTAAGAATGTGAGGAGTCTTCCTATCACCTGGTCTTGTTTCTGACCATCAAGAAGAGATCTTTTGCTAATTTCATCCACACTTGAACCAAGAGATACTTCTTCCATGTTCAACAAGCTGGAATCATTGCTTACTGCAGACACCCAAATTGTCTCTCCTCATCCTTGTGCTCCTACTCCCACACAACATGCCTTGATATCACCTTGGGACACATTCTCAGTACACAGTTTCATGTAAGAATCAATGTCCATTGGAAATTTTGAGAGTGCATCTGCATCTTTACTGGAGTGACCTGGTCTATACTTGATGGTAAATGAGCAATCTGCCAGCTCCGATACCCAATGGTGACCAATGGCATTTAATTTTGTAGTGGTCAGCACATAAGTAAGGGAGTTATTATCAGTATAGACAATAAAGTCAGGTGCATGGTAGAGGTAGTCTCTGAAATGTTCGCGTATAGCCCACTTAAGAGCTAGGAACTCAAGCTTCCCGGAATGGAGGAAATAGTTCTTTTCTGCCTTGGTTAGTGATCGTGAGCCATATCCAATAACTTGCATTTTCCCTTCCTGTTTCTGGTATCAGACTGCTCCTAGTCCCTCTTGTGATGCATCAGCATGTGGTACAAAGGACTTAATGAAATCAGGATAGCCAAGAATTGGAGGAGATACGAGGTGGTCCAACAATGTTTCAACAGCTTTCTGATGCTGTTCTGTCCACACCACTGGTCGAGAAGATGGTACTGAACCATGATCGGAACGTTGCTTGCTCTTGTGTGATTTGGCTACATCTTCAGAAGCTGTAATAACTGAAAGAGTGGGTGTGCAATCCTAGCAAAGTCCTGGATATACCTGTGGTAGTACCCAAGAAGACCCAGTAACTTCCTCACTTCACCAACTGTACTAGGCTTACTGTCCTTAGAGTTCTAACTGCCTCCACATTGGAATGGTCTAGTCTGTAGCCTGCTGCTGACACAATCTGTCCAAGATTCTTGCTTAAAAAGAGTCTGCACTTCTTTGGTTTAAGCTTGACCCCAGATATTTCCAGATATGGTCAACATGATCGTCAAATGTTTGGCCGAATACAATGATGTCATCAATATAAGGTATACATATATCATCCCTCAAACATCAGCCTTGAAATTCTCCTGGTACATTTTTCAAGCCCATTGGTAGGCAAACCCATTCATACAGTCCCCAGGGTGTGGCAAAAGCTGTCTTATGTCTACTTCCAGAACTTACAAAGGACTACTTTGTCCTTTCCTTGATTGAGTAAGAAGAACCACTGATTCCCACCAAGGCTTTCCAAGGCATTCTGCACCCTGGGCAAAGGATGGCTGTTGCGAATTATTTTTGAATTCAACTGTCTATAGTCTATGAACAGTCTTAATGACCCATCCTTTTTTCGAACACATACAACCGGACATGAAAAAGCTGACTTTGACTTTTGGATCCAACCATGATTTAACAGATCCTCAACATACTGCTTGACTTCTGCATAAAGTGGTCGGGGAATGGCAGTATACTTCCGCTGAACTGGTACTAAATCAGTAAGGTTAATGTCCTCTTGCAGTTCCTCTGCCCTTCCAACATCATCATCTGTCTTTGAGAATGACTCGGCTTCTTCTGCAAGCATTTTCCTTACTATGAGACGCTGTTCCTTGGTGAGGTCTTCGGTGTCAATATCAGGAATGTAACTACATTGCTGTTCTTCACAAGTCGTGTTACTGCCTTCATTAGCACATTGTTCTGGCATGTCAACATTTGAAGATTCTTCTACATGTATGCTGGGTGAATTTTCCTCCTTCAACTTCACCTCAAGAGGGGTGACTGACTTCACTTGCTGAAGGAGTCCCAAAATTGTTCTCCCTTTCAAGGTGATGTCATGTTTTGTTGGATTATCCACGTGAATATTGACACTACATGTGGAACCTCCTGCCACAGTCACCTGTGTCCCAGGTATCTCAAGACCACCAGGTCAAGACTGGTTTGGATCAAGTTCAAACAGTACCAGTATCTTACTAACTGGACCTACAGCAGCACGACATGAAACAGTAACCGACTGTCCTTGTGGAATTACAGTATCTTGCTTTCTTGACTTTACAGTAGCCAATCCCTTTGCAGGCTCAGATGTGATGAACTGAACAAGGGTCTCCACCTTTCCTCGCTTAACACCAGTCAAACTTGAAGTAAGCACGTCCACTAACAATCCATTAACTCTAGCTGAAGAACCACTTTCAAAGAGCTTAGTAATCTCTTCAATAACATTAAATACAACAATAACCATATCCAAGGAATCCTTGGCAATCAAAAACGGCACTTTAACGGTGTGGTCAAAGTCATCTTAACAGGATTAAAAGTCAGTTCCACCCAGCCCTCATAGGGTAGGTTAGTTCCATTTGTGGCCTTCAAATCAAGCCCATCCATGCCCAACAACTCTGCTATGTCCTGAGTGTCACACCCTGGAAGACACTGCTTCAACCAACTATGTGAAATAATTGACACTTGAGCTCCAGTATCCCAAAGGGCATCAGTCTCTAGCCCCTTGAGCAAGCATTTTACAGTACACTTACGCCCCACAAGATCAACTACCCGTGCATGCTCCTGTGATGACAAATGACTCACAAAGACACCTGTCTTTTCTCTGTCTTCTCTACACTTTCGCTCTTCCAAAGAGGATATGGCCTGGCAAAGTGTCTTATGTTGTCTCCAGCGTGTCTGTTGACATTTCCTTGAACAATATTTGACAGCTTTACAATTACTGCATTGCTTGAAAGAGGAGGTACCCTCTTTGCTTCCACAGAACTTGCCGACATGGTGGGATGAATCCGCTCCAGCTACACCCTGTCCTGCTGATGCCGCCTCAGTCCGTTTCCTGACACCCTTCTACATCCTCTTGCAAAATGATCTGTTGAACCACATTTGAAGCAATGATTGCAATTTTCTACACCTGCTGTCCTACATGAATTACAATGTAGACACCGAAACTGTGACTGGTTACCAGATGCATAAGGCTGGGTGGAATTTCTCTCTACTGGGGCACTGACTCTATCAAAAGCTTCTTTCAAGGAGGCAAGATTTGACTGCACTGCTTTCAATGCTGCCACCAGTGTATTTGGCTTTGGCTCCTTTTTCTGGGGCCTTATTCTATCTGTTGCGCCAAACTAACCAATGACAGCCCATCCTTAAAATTATCTCCTGCCACAACTCCATGGATCTTGAACTCCCACCTAAGCACCTTACTAACATCAACATTTACTTTTGTTTCCGCTCCTTGTGCTTTCTCAGTAGCTTTTTCTGTTGAGTTAAGGGGTTCAACCTTTACTTCTGCTGGTTTATCTTATGTTGTGTCATCTTTGAGCAGAGGTAGTTTTCCATCCACAAATGCAATTAGACCAACCAACCAACAGCATTTTCTTGTCATCCGCTTCGCTTACATCTTGCTCTATTTTCTCACAAATTCTCTTTGAGCGCCAATGTTCTAACTTTTTCGTCTCCACTTGTAAACACTCTGCTAATTGTGCCAGTGCATCCACTCCAAGACCACAGACTTTGGATTCAAGTTGCAGTTGAAGCTGCTTGATTTCATGTTCTGCCACCATTTGATTTATTTACAAAGATGAACAACCAAAACAACTGCACTCATGCTCGTCAGCTCAGCAATTCCACACACAACAAACTTTATGACGAAACAACACAAAGCCAGGGTACGTTTCCATTCAAAATATGGCTTGGCATGAACTTTCCACAGTCGCTGGCATAACACACAACACTATCCACAAAGCTAACACGATCAAAACACGACACGTTCATATATTTCGTAAAGCTCCATGAATGTCTTTTTGTCGCTACATTCAGGTAAATTTCCTGAGCGACAAGTCCTGGTGGGGTCGCCAAATGTTAGCCCTTGTTGCCACAAAAGAATAAGGCAAGGTCAAAACATGGACTTGTCCAACCGTTTTATTTTCTTTTACAGTCTCTCGACCTCATGGTCAACTAGTTTCTACATATCATGTGACTGACTGTGACTGACTGTGTGGGGGTGGGGTGACCCCTACAAAAGCAGGAAACGTGGGGGGCTTGGAGTCTGTTTCCTGTCTTAAGATATGAAATTTTGCACTCAAGATGTAGTAATTTAAGAGATAACACTTTGGATCTTCAGTGTTGTGCCCATATAAAATCTTAAATTTGTTTAAGGAAACATTGCAACTGGAGTTTGATTCCACCATGTAAGAACATTGAACCAGTAAGCACTAAGTGATGGGCAACTCACCAGCAGATGTCATGGGGTTTCTTGGTCACCACAGTTCAAACATAAAGCAGAGTCTAATTTTCATCTTATGAAGTAACACCCTATGCAGTAGTTGAATGTTGTACATGACCTTAAACTGAAAAATGCTTAATTTTGTTTCTTTAGTTATTCTAAATGCAAGATTGTGGATTTCGTTAAGCTCTGTATACAATGTTATAGAGCCAGATTGAGTTCTATAACAAGGTAACTTCTAGGAAAAGAAAGCTTCTGATATGATTTGTATGGTAAGTAGAAATTCAAATAGCAATGTTCCCACAGAAGTGTATGGGTGTAGGATGCCACTGGAGCTTCTGGAGTTGTAGGGGAAAGTGGCTGGCACCCTAAAACCACCGTGTTTCCAACCTATGCATGTGACTAAAAGCTATGGGGATGAACAATGAACAAATCTGAGTCAGATGCAACTGGTCCTCCGGGCATGGGGAAAAATGTTATCATTGGAAACTGGGAAAATTCTTGACTCGTGCCACGAACAAACAAAAATTAGTGTAAAGGTGATAATGGATGGACAAGAAACTGAAAGCATTATGATGTTGCTTGGTGAATGCCAACAGTAAGTGCAACAATGGCTAATAAATAAATCACTAGCAATGCCAAAGATCAAAATGGTAGAAAACGATACTATTCTTGTTCAACAAAAATATACTTTTTGAGGAGGGGGTGGTGGTAGAAGGAACCTGGAAAATACCAAAATAGTAATAATTGAATAATAGGATAATTCAAAATAATTTCATTAATATCTGCACTTTACCTGTTGAGATCAAATGCTCTAACAGTGCCATCCAAAGAACAGCTTAACACAACTTGACTATTTGGTGTAAATACAACCCCTGTAACAGCACAGCTATGTTCATTAAATGTCACAAAACAGAAGCCTGACATCATGTTCCACAATTTAACCTGAAAATCACAGCAAAAAATTCAAACTTGGTTAAAACAACCGAGGCTAATTCAAAGTTGTAAATAAGGGCTTAAAATACTGTAACACCACAATTCCTCAGTAAAACACAGCATTCAAAAAGTTTTTAATCACAGAGCTACAAGATACACAGATCTGACAATTGAACTGCTCACATGGTCAATGAACCATCAGTCATGATTTACAATACTGTAAATGATAGCAACGACCCCGCTAAAGTAACCACTCCCCAAAAGTAACGTCAAACTAGTGAGACAATCTCAGATAGTGCAGAGTGCAATTGATAGCTCTGGCACGGTAGTCCTGTAAGTACTCAACCCTGCTCAGTTCACTTTCTGTTTGTGTCTACCTTGGTAGTCTGCTAGGGCTTTTCCCCTTTGCAGTGTGTATGTTTCAAGGTTGTATTTTCATTCACAGTCCAAAAATTATGTACAAATTACTACTGGTGTTTTATGTTGATTTTCGTTCTTTTAAATTCAATAATACGTTGAAACAGCAAACGTGACAATTTAGTTCTTCACGCCAACTTTGTAACTTGATACTTTTGTTTTCCTCGCAAAGGCACGCAATGTGAAACCCTTGTTTTCTCGAAAACTCATGGAAGATGTGCTTGTGTTTTGCAGATAAATGAAAGAAAGCTAAATATCTGATGTAGTGATCAAGAAACGGAACAGAAACGATGTTGTTTTACTAAAAATGTAAATTTTCTTATCACCGACGAACAAGAACTAATTCAATTATCAGATGGTCATGAAATACCACTTTCTTTTTCTGTTGCCACCTTTCTTTTTCTGTTGCCGCAATGAATCCTCCACCTAATATAGAAGCCACAAACGCTAACTAATCTATGCATGCGTTTAGAGCAAATTAGTTTCGTTCTAAACAGAATGGTACCACAAGGAGAGCAAGGGGTTTCCTGAAACAAATATATAGCTTTGCAACTAACTGACGGAGATGGAACATGTTTTACGTAGAGTACACATGTATGCACCTTTCTCACCCCACCCCCACCACTTCCTTGCCTCTAGACTAATTAATTAATTGAAATTAATTAATTAAACAAACATTAAAGTTTACAACTTAGCGTCATAGCACCATAGCGCAATAGTGCCTTAGCAGCAGGTAGCCCCCATAACCATCCCAATAGTGCACTCTGCACTAAAAATTGTGGCCACTAATAAATTTTGAAAAGTAGTGAGCCCTCTGAAAGTAGTGACCCCCTAAAGTAGCGATAGTAAAATTACTTTGTTTAACTTGATTTAAGGCACTCTGTAACAAAGGAAGGTATTGCTTACGCCACAAAAAGCTGTGAAATGTCAGTTTGCTTGTGCTTCATCAGTTAATATTGCAGTGCATTAAAACAACACCCATAGAATTTTTATCATGTAACAGGAATGTACTATAGGAGACTTTCGTTCACGAAAATTAATATCATTTTCAACGGAGGCGTTTCAACAGGGGCATTTTTCAAATTTAAGGTAATTGCCCTGAAATAAAACTGTCAATATAGTTTTGCTCAAACTTTGTCCACTGAATATGTATCATATGAGAACTTTAATTATAAAATAAAAGGGGGTGCCCTTGCTTGTTAAGGAGCAGTGAGGCATTGAAAATGTCCCATTTTGGCATTACTTAATGCTTATTACAGGTGTAAAATCTTTGTGAACCCAGACTCATGAAAACACGCCTCAAACTACAGTCAATACTTATGTGTTGGACACAAATAAACTTTTCAAGTTTGATTTTAAAAGACAGCTGAATCCTTGTTAAAATATTGGAACCAAATTTAACTTGCCAAGGCTATCAAACTTTAATTTTCAGAAATAGAAATCAGAGCAGTCTTTTCTCATGCAAAACAAATGATTAGTTGATTAAAATGACTGGAAAACAAATTGGGGTGCCCAAGCTCGTTAGTGAGCTATAGCCATTTTTCAACTGACAGAACTCAATATCAAGGCAAATCTGCCATGTTTTCAATGTGCGCATGCACGAGCGCACTCATTTGTGTTGAGTAATCTTACGTGGCGTAGAACTCATGTCATGGCTGGGTGACTTGGCAGGAATCCAAAGGTAAATGTAAATGTTTTACACCATTTTCGTTGAGGACAAGGAACTTGACTCTAATTTGCAATTAAAGATTAGAGCAGTGACAGTAACGTGATACTTCTGTTACTAACCTGAGTATCAGGCCTTTCTTAGCAAGAGGGTAGAGGTAGAGGGGAATTGCAGAGAAAGGCCTTTTCTTTGCTGGGTGCTTCCTCCTCCTACCCGTCTCAGAAAAAAATTGTGACAGCAAGTTCCAGATGATTTTCTCAACTGCTTTGCTCTCTGCTTTCTAGATATGTTTGCTCTTATAAGAAGAAAAATGGTTTGTTTCATCATCAAATTCAAACAGCAGAGTGGTTTGACATAATATTTTGTTCCTCTATAATTTTTTTAAACTTTTTTCTTTAGTTCTACGGAGTGAAATTTTTGTAACTTAAATATTAGTTTCCATGAAGGAAACCTTTCTTTTCTTCAGAAAGTACTTTTTGTCTCCTTTCAAATGAAAAAAAACCCGGCTGTCTGGAATAGAATGAGTTAAATAGAAAGTGTTGGTTTAGTTTACTTAGTTGAATGTTTGGATAATAACCATCATGATGATAAGATGCCTAAGTTATAGGAACATTATGAGTGATAAAGTTTACAAAAAAAAACATATAGAAGTTTAAGTTTGTATAATAATGTTCAATTGTTTTCAATCAGTAGAAATAAAAGAAAGCAGGGGCAGCTTTCCTAGTAATATTAAATTCATTCAACCAGGAAACAATTTGCATCCAAAAGTTCTGGCTGAATTGACAGTGTAAAAACAAATGCTCCAGGGATTCTTCATGCTCACCACAAAACGTACACAATGAAGTGTCCAATAACTTTATTTTATATAACAGTTTGTTGGTATATACAATGCGATTAAGCAATTTGTATTGAAAAAGTCTTGTTCTTATATCATAATTAAGTCACTTTGTGCGGTATTAAATAAACCTGTTTCCAGTTAAATCTTGGTTGCTGTATATGGAGTTGTATTTTAGTCTGGTAGTGGGGGGTATGTGTATATCCTCTACAAGAGTCTTGTACAGCTTTTTACTAGCGAGTTGAATCAGGTTGATATCACCAGTCTTTGAGTGGAAAATAAATTCTGTGAAATCCGTAGAATCTGAATCTGTAGTTTCTGAATTTAGAAAGGCCCTCCATGATTTCGGGAGTGCATTTGAAAGACCAAATATCAAAAGATAATTGTTTCAATTAAGGCATTTTTCTGTGAAGATATTCCAAGGTTTTAATTTTCCGTTCGGGAGGAGGATGTCCTTAATTCTTGAGATTCCAGCCATAAATGACTTTTTACAAAATTGAGGTTTGTCATCGATACAAAGATATTTATTGTTCCACAGTATCTGTTACATAATGTGGTCGCGCAAAGATGGTTGTTTCTTGGTGACTGTAGGCCAAGCTTCAAAACACTTGCGATGAAACTTTGGAAGGTATTTAGGTACGCCAGCAGCGTCATAATTGCAATGAAGGAATTTATCCCCGTGATTTTTAAGATGGCACGGGAGGATTAATTTCCATGTTGACTGCTGTTGCACATGATCAGAGCGTGCAGTTGAAGGTGACCTGACGTTGTCACTGGAATCTCAGTGTGTTTTTCAAAATTTGCTTTTGTTTTGTTTTGCTATATACATGTAACAAATCACTTAAAGTGCACCTAACCCCCAAATTTTTTGCACTAAAACAAATCCACTTGTTATTCGAAGCATTTGGGAAAAAAATTTTTGAATTTGGTTGAATCCCTGGTTTTCTATGCCCTTTCAAAGTCATGCTTGAAGTGTTGCGCGACTGCGTTTTAGGGAGTCTGGGGCAGCGGTTGGTGATGATGTCTACCCAGGAACCAAACTCACCGGCGTCTCAGTCAGCTCTCTGTATTTGCTTGAGAAACTGGAAAACAAAACTAATCGTTTCAATATAATTTGGGACTAAAACGTCTTCAGAATCATTTCCTTTTCGTCACTAGACTCAGAGTTAAGTTTCGATTCAGAAGACTCCGCAATAAACTTCGATCAAGCATGTTCAACTGTGAACTCGCTGCTTGGAGATTTGTGAGCAATTTGCAAGATTTTAAGCGACGACAGGGAAGACTTCTTTGCGGACAAGCTGCTTGTTTATTAGGAATGGAAAGCTAGATACGAAGTTGAGGAGCAGACAAGCAAAAAGCAGGAAAGAGAACTCAAGGACTGCTTTGGATAGTAATTTCGTCACCTAAATACAAGATTTCCATGCATGTTTATAGCCCGTCAGTTACATTTGTCCTTAGCGAGAATGTATTTTGTCAAGGTATGGTTGTTCTATTAAACCCAGTTTGTGTTTTACTTTTCCGAATGCTTCATGTTTATAAGAGCGACATAAGTGTTGCAGTTTTCGAGACTTGATGACCTCCAATACACTGGCTTCAATCGATTGAAAATCGCGATTGTAGAATTGTTTGGACCTGTATTTTTGAAGCTGCGGGAAGCAAGGCAGATGAAAACATTTCATACAATTACCGATTTCAAATTGTCACACATTTTAAGTCGTAACTCCTTAAATTCAACTTCTCAAAGTTTGCAGTGAAATTCGTCAGGTAAGCAAAAAGGATGTGTTCCCTGAGTGGTCCGCAAATAATGCTACGCAGTCATATTTGCGACACTATTGCACAGAATGTTTGTCGCACTGCTGATTTCCAAACCTTCGAAAAACTCTGTGAGTCTAACAATTTTGTTATCATGTAATTCTAAAGGGTTAATCTTCGACTATTATCTATATCGAAAGAGAAATAAGTGTTGGTTGGCGGTGAACAGCTGCAACCTATTTACATATCAGTATATCGGACGTAAGGCTTCTTGATTGATCAGACAACTTTGCCAGCTATAATATAAATACTGCGGGATTGGAAGATATAGGTTGTCGGTAGTATTTCTACAAACTGCTCGTTGGCTTTCAACAGAAAATTTTGAAAACAGCGTTTGAAAGTCTGCGGAACAAATTCCAGTGAGAGTTCTTCAATGGATCTCACGGACTCAGTTCGCTTGTTACGGTTCGACAAAATCAACCATTGTTTATGTCTTTATTGCAGCATTGACCGATCATCACCAGTAAATCATACAGTGTATCTTTCTTTAGATCTGGGATACTGCTGCAACAGCCGATAGTACTTCTGGAAGGTGTTTCTGCGCACTTTTTGAACATGTATTGCACCATCCTGAAGGAAATGAGCGGACGTGAGATATTCAACTTTCCTAGGTAGACGTCACAACAGGCGCTGGACCCATTCTCCTCAAACTCATGTGCAAAACAAAATGGCGGAGTTTTGGAGCTATTTTCAAGATTTCCTCGGGGCACAGAAAATTGAAGATTTAACCGAATCAAATAACAAGTAGATTCGTTTTAGTGAAACAAAATTTTGGGGTTAGGTTCACTTTAATCACTGGTCCCTCGGGGAACAGTAAATTTTGTTTCCCTCGAATTCCTGCATTTCTCGAGACGAAGTTGAGGGAAACATTGAGATTCTTGGAAAACAAAATTCACTCTTCCCCTCAGGACCCGTCACCACCAAGCTGTTTATCATAAATCCATTTCTGGCATATGGCCACCTTGTTCAAATTTTGTCTAGCCAAATCATATTCAGTGGTGCTTCTCTTTTGAATAGCTCTAGCAAAGTCAGCCTTGAGTGGTGATGCATCAGCCTGGAAGGGGGGGTACTCCCAGAAAAGTTGGGTGGGGGTGTGCGGCCCGCTTCCCAAAACCCTTACCCTATTTTTACCCGGTCACCCCATAACGCAGACCATGCAGACTGCAGCCCATGCAGCCCATGCAGCCCATGCAGACCATGCAGACCGAGTACTTTTTTCTAACACTTGACTCACTTTTTTCCTCGAGGTTTTCTTATGCGTCACACACGATGGACTAAGCGAAAGAGGGATCACTCGTAGTCTAAATCGCCATAAAAACACAACTGCCATAAGAACAGAAAAATTAACCATCGCATCAACTCATCACGGCAACTGTACTGCACTGAGAATTTCAAATGCTATTTGGTTTTCTGTGATCTTTCCATGCGCTAGGCTTTTTTGGCATGATTACAGTCATGCTCCAACAGCCATTTGGAATTACATTTTGTACATCAAGAGTAGAACATGCACATGTTATGTCATGTGACATTACATTACAAGTGAAGTTTATTTCTAAATTTTAAAATAGCTTTACTTAAGCATATTTAGGACTAAAGGGAGTTTGCCTTCCAAAATCTATGACACATCAACATTCTCATACCACCGAGTTTGCACAGTCTGTGGATAACACTCCGATATATAATTGAAGAGAACCAAAAAATATACAAGTCAAAAGTAAATGCAAAAACAACAATAAGAAAAAAAGTACTCAGTCTGCACAGTCTGCATGCTCTGCACGGTCTGCACTCTGCAGTCTGTATGGTCTGCGTTTTGGGGTGACCGTTTATCACCTGACCACCAAAACCCTGTTTCAGACCTGTGTTATAGTTCAGGCCAATGTTAAATTACCGAAAACATAATTTGCGAAGGACTTTTGTTAATTTTCTTTTCAATGATGATGAAAAAGTGGCTTCTTCTTAAAAACATACCCATATCAAGGCTAGAGTGCAAAAACCATATCCTATTTATGACCAAAATGGCCAAAATAGGCTAAAATCAATACCCTATTTATGACCAAAACGGCTGAAAAACCGTACCCTTTGGGGCCGCACATACCTATATAGCTCATATAAGGGAGTACGCCCCCTTCCCAGTGCATCAGGAGGTGTCTTGGTTATGACATCCAAAAGAACTTGCACTTTTCAACCCAGCATTAAGGGATAAGGCAAAACCCCTGTCAACTCATGAGCAGGACCTTGATAACCATCATGCAGGCAGAAAGATGAAGATCCCAGTCCTTTTGGTCCTCTTTAGTCTTTCTATGTAAAGAAGATTTTGTAATGTAATATACACGGTAATCTGTAAGACTAACCTTGCCATCATCACCACCAGTTGCAATATAGTGTCCATCTTGAGAGTAACATAGAGTATTCATATTATAGTAGTGTCCTTGCTGTTTGAGAATGTATGTCTCACTTTGCCATTCCCACACCAACAACTGTCCTGTGTTACTACATCCAAATGACAGCCACTCTCCACTTGGATTAACGGCCACTGTCCTGATACTCTGCTGTGATATACTGTGCAAAGATGATACAGTTGATAATAAATCATGCTGCACTTAATGCCTTTCAATAATTTCTTAGACTAGACTTCTTTACACAGTCACAATGAAACCTGGTTATGAAATAATAAAATACAACTATAACAGCCAGTATTTTAAACTTTTTATTATGAAGTTGCCAAATATCAAAACATGACTGTATGTTAATTATCACCTTTTACATCAAGTGTTGCTCCAGAAATAACACATAATCCCCTAAAAGAGGGATTTTATAGTTTTAACCTCCACTGCTCTGGAAACCCCTTTTGCAACCACCCTCTCCCCGTTGCAATTTCCAATGACCCTTAGGCCATGTTTTCACGAGAGATGTTTACCTTGGCTTCATTTTAATTTAACTGATCAGAAGTGAAATTTTTTTATCACGTAGATGCAGTAGTAAACCTTGGTAAATGGCGGCAAAATCAAAAGTAAGCCAACCTAGGTTTGTTGACAGTTGAATGCCTCATCAGGCATGGTCAAGCTCAGTAACCAATGATAACTGAGGAAAAGCAGACTTTGTCGCAACATCTTGGCAGCATGTGTTCATGCATTCAGCGCATAAAGAAGAGAAAAATACACAAAGATTCCTCCTGGTATAAGTAGGTTTCAAGTCAATGGGCAAAAAAACTAAATTAACTCATATTTAGGCAAAGAAATCCCGGACTGCTGTTTCCCTTTCATCGTCAAGTGCCGTAAGCATTTCCTTTCTGTTAGAAACTTAGTAGCTTAGTAGCTTAGTAGCAGTGTGCAGGCAGGTGCAACTAGAAGAAGACCTACCACAAAGAGAGACGGAAAAAAATTGTAATTGAGGTCTATAGAAAAGAAATATAAAGCGGCCCCAAATAAGAAGAAGTACCGTCTGTAAACATTTACATAGCCCGGGCTCCAAGGCAGATGCCATTTCAGGTTTTTTTGTAAGGAAAGTTTGGCTCAACATCACTGTAAGCAAATTGACAACAACCTAAACAACCTGCATTCGGATTGGAGTAAAGTCAAAAGTTTTATAATTTTCCAATAGTTTCTGTGCAACATTGCAGCACTTGCAGTTCCAACAAAACCTCAAACCGTCCATTGTATGTGGCCTACGTTAGTTAATTAGTTCCATGTAAACAACTTCTCTAATAACTGCGGTTTGGATACGAAACCTCGGTAAGCAGTAACCGTAGTAAACCTCTCTTGTGAAAACACAGCATTAGTGTGGTGTGGTATCTACTAATTGTTAAAGTGTCCATACGGCCAACAGGGTTTTTGTAGTTTTGGTATCTCTATAATGTTTAGAAAGGTATTCTAAGGAAAAAAATTGGATTCTGACATTTTAACGCCCTAAAATCTTTTTTTTTTAACAATATGACAAACTTTTTTACAGGAGTTAATTCTTGTTACCGCCATATCGCGAAGCCAATCTCGATCCATTCTCGTCCCCAGAGCCTCCGTTTCTTTTGGTCACGTGGTCGGAGAAACGGAGGGCTCTGGTAGCAGCCATTACCGGATGTCCGTAAATCACGGACATCCGGTAACGCATGCGTAATTTTGGCCTGTATATCTGCTCATGCTCAGAAACTAATCCTGAGGGAGGGGAGAGAGGAATAGAGAGTATTCTTCAGATATAAACAGATCGGAACGCTGACATGTGTTTTCACTTCGCTGAAGTTAGGTGATTTAGAGTTAAAAAGAGAGTAGAAAGCGGCCTTAAATGCCGTCGCCGCTTCAAACACGATTGCCAGCTTGTGTAATATTTTACCAACGGGTTTCGCGGTGCATTTTGTGGTGGACCGTCCAGAAAAATTCAGGAATCGATAGCTGTGTTCTTGTTGTTTCTTCTCTTCATATTCGATAAAAAGGAGAAGTTTAAAGAGCGAGGTGCAGTTGTGAAAGCTTTCAAGCAAAGTAATCAGGATACGGCATGTATTACGTCTATCGATGACACGGTAAAATTTGTTTATGGACACACGGAAGCATTTGTGGAAATCAGCCGTGGAAATTGCATCACTGACCAGAGGATTTAAATATAAGCCGTGCTGATAGATGAAGGGAAAATTTTTTAATGGTGAGAACTATTTACTTCCTGGTTATTTACATAGGTTTGTAAGCTGCAGTAGAATAAAAATCTGTTGAACTCAGGAAAGTTTTGTTGTATTGGAGTTTTGCTCATGTTTCCTTGCAAGGAATGTAATAAAGGTGCTCACTTTCATAGGATCTTTCATGTCCTCATTTTTTCAAGTAACCCCATTCTGTCCTATTTTTTTTACAAAAAAGGGTCTTACACAATCAACAGATCATTAAACTGTCAAATTAAATCAATCGATCAACTTTTATTGTGCATTATTTACAGAATTAATTTACATCAGTATTATAATTAAATAAATATGAGAAGAGAAATCTATTTTGCATATGGCTATGGAAAGAATAAAAAAAATATGTGTGTGGTAACCAGGGTATAGGGTAGCAATTGGCCTTTTGAAGTGGTTACAACCATGTTAAGAAAAACGCCAAGAAAAAAATAAAAGTCCTATGCCAGTTGTTATCGAGTGGTTATATATGTGTGCTGGGGGCTTCCATAATGGCTCTGCAGCAATTTTAATTAGCTTATCTGGAACAATGATGATCTAATGATGGTTTTTGTATATTCAGGCTTGAGAAAAGCCTGTAGACATTACAAAACTAGATATAGGGCTATTCCACCATTTTGTCCCCCGTCCCCCACTGCTTTTGCCGATGTAATTGTTTTTGTTCATTTTATACCTTTCAACCAGCTTATATAAAGCTTAATCTTTTGGGTGCTTTCAACAACAACAACAACACCAATTTATTTCAGTATTCCCATATGAGTACATGGTGTTACCAAAAATATAATACAGCTAAAATGATGTAACTATAACATTAGTATCTGGCATTGGTATACATGTAGAGGTTCCTGATGTGAAGAGAGTGATTCATATTAGTGTGCCTCAATGTACATTAAGGAAGATTTTTTTTTAGGAAACTGCATGAACAAAATGAATGGGAAACAATGCCATGACATTGCTCTTTTACAATTCATGTTACTTCATGGTAATAAGGCTCTTCAGCCTGTTACACAACCATGTGCAACAACAAATCTCAATGTATACTTTCTACGTCTTGTGGTTGATCAGAACATCAGCCACATAGCTTTACTATCAACAATGGTTCTTTCTCCATCTCCTTTTTTTTCAGTAGTATTTATTGAACTGCAAGAGCAACATTTCCATTTGAATTATCCATAAATGGTCATCCTTCAAGGAATTTATGTAGCACTATTATGGTCTGAAAATTAACAAAGAATAGTAAATAATGGCAGGAAATAAATTATCTTTCAAAGGCTAACAAAAAGATTATGATACTTTTCTTATGGGGATATTAATGTAACTCTGTACACCTTTAATGTTTGATTTGTTTTTAATAGAGATAATTCCCACATTACATTTGGAAACCCACTAGTCCTGATGATTCGTTATCAGTTATACATGTATAAATAATTGTCTCTTATATTTGTTCACAGTTATTTGCATGGATGATAAATTATTGTTATTTACTGATTAATGTTATTGTGATGGAATAAAGTTTTGCTAGTTGCAGTTGCTTCCTAACTAAAATGGGGAGAGAGGAAAGGGCCTCAAATTTCAGCTATGGTTATCTATGGTTATTTACCTTTACACATCATTTCCACAAGTAAATTATAAAAAAATAATAATAAATTTGGGTGAAGGCTCTAAAGCAAACTAAACTCTTGGCTGACCACAAAAGGTTTGTTTGTGTTTTTTGGGGAGAGACTATAGGAGAGGTCTCAATAATAAAGAGAGGGGAGCTAAAAAAAAAGATATTATATATATCTATAACAGCAGAAGCTTCTTAACAGATAGTAAAAGATACATACATAACAATATGTGGAAGAAACAAACCAAACGTCATGTTCAGACCATTTGCTACAGCATCCAGGTACGTAGCAGAGTATTATAACACGGACCTTTGACTCATTTTGGCAATTTAATATCAATACATTTTGGACTGCTAGAATCTGATCTCCTTGATCTTTCAGAGAGAGAAAAACACACTCACCTTCGCATTTCCAGTGCCACATTTGCTTAGCAAGAGTGATATTTCTTCGTCTTTTCACCTGGCTCTAAGTTTCCTTTTGAGCTTTTCATAAGGGAAGACAAACGTTTCTTAAAACCCACTGCCGATTCGAACTTAATTTTATGATTTCTTGGGGTATGGTCAGCAACAAAGTAATTGTTGTATTAGCTGGTTGATTCTCCGAGTTCTAAACGTTTCTTCCCACCTTCTGCGTTGCTACAACAAAGGACGATGATTACGATCGTGAATGACATCGTTGCAGGCGACGTACTCCTTTGGTTACGTGGAAACTTTAACGATTCCTTCGGATCGATCGGGAAAGGTCACCATTTGTTTTTTCATAAAGCGCGCCTGTGTCAACTGAGCGAAGGTGCCGCCTCTGGGCCGGAAGTAAAATGGAATGCGTAGAGCTTTGTAATTTTCATTTCTGCTGCGCATTCATTTTTTGTCAGCCAATGAAAAAATTCGAATTTTTGGGTGCTTCCAGAGCTACTCGTCAACGGCATTTTAAGACGAGTAGCACTGGGGACGAGAATGATCTTGATCGGTCTGGGGGGGGGCCGATCGGTCTCCAAACATCGTTTTAAAAAAGAACAAACGTTTAAGTTTATTCACGACAACGAGTTTGACTGAAAATAGAACAAAAATAAACAATTATTTACAACATTAGATGGCTGAACGGACAAACCCCGAAAAACAGAAACTTACAGCTTTTTCCAGAAATGAATGATTGACCTCTGGTGGACAATGATCGCGAAAAGGAAATTATAAGAACAGCGACAATGACTAGCTCTAATATAACTCGAAAGATGTTAGTTTGACCGTTGCCACAGAATTTAAACTACTAGTCTTATTAACATATTGACCTCGTGCACGTGCAAAAATACCAGATGTCCCACGGGGCCTCTTGTAAGCATGATTAGCAAGAGTGTTGCAATTCTAAATACCAAGGATATTAGTAATAGAGCGAAAAAAAAATTAATAATAATACAACTAACAGATACAATACTACTACTGCTGCTAACACACTATTCTGACAACTGATGAAAGTAGATATGAGTGGGAAATATATATATATAGATGTGTAAATGATGTTGGTTTGCCAACGATGATGCCTTGGAGAAAAGGATCCAATGGATACAGAACGCTTCTTTAAATAATTACAGGAGAAGATGCCAACTTTTCTTGTAGGAGGTCTTTGATTCAAGTGGACGTTTTGCCCATTTGGGCTTCTTCAACACTAAGAATATCAATGCTCGGAATTGATATTCTTAGTGTTGAAGCAGCCCGAATGGGCAAAATGTCCACTTGAATTAAAGACCTCCCACGAGAAAAGTTCACATCTTCTTCTGTTTATTCAACCTATATATAGATAGATATATAGAAAGACAGACAGACAGACAGACAGATAGATAGATATAGTTTAGTGTACGATGTGGCAAAGAGACCAACTCTTGACTGTTCTGGACGAGTTTAATGTACAACGTTTCGGCCGTTTGGCCTTCTTCAGGTTAAAAGTTAAAAACTAAAAAACTATTTACAGTGGTTGCGATTTACAGAAACACCGACTTATATACAGAGCAGAAATATTAAGATTGAGGTTACGTAATACAACAAAGGTCTAAATTACAAGGTGAAAAGGATTAGACAATCAAAGACAAATACAGAACTATGGGTGACATGTGAATACAAATAAGGTGAATACAAATGAGTGACAAAAACTAGAGAGAAAAAATCTAACTTAATTAGTAGTGTTTACTCTGAAGTAACAAGCTCCCCATTGAAGGCCTCTGAATGAATGTAATTAGGTAAAAATCATAACAGGAAAGGGCCATTAAACTACAGTAATAATTTCCCTTCCAAAGCCCCTGAATGAAAAGCCGACAACAAACATAACAGAATCCTTGAAAAGAGCTCTTGAATTTAGAAATAAACAAAATTAATAACAAAAATGATAACAGAATAAAATTAAAATGCATCATATTGGAAAAGTGGCAAATCACAACTACTCAATTGTAGTAATTAATGCGGTGTTTTGATCTAAATTCCCGCCATTTCTTAAGACCATGAGGATTAAGGGTAAATAATTGCGCGGTCCAATAAGCTTCCCTAGTGAGTAATAATTGTTCAAGATGTAAGGAATTTTCAAAAGACCTAATTTGTTCAATGATGATGAAATTGATTTGAGAAATTTCATGTTCAGAGTTATTAAAGTGGATGGCCAATTCGCAAGTTCTTTTGTTCTTCAGCATGTTCGACTTGTGGTTACAAAATCTTACTTTAAATTCAGTCGAGGTGGAGCCTACATATTGCAGGTTGCATTTGGCACAAGTGACTAAATAAATAACATTTTTGTGACGAACAAGACAGCTTTTTTTGAATGGGATATTGACGACCAGTTGCCGAACTTTGAAATTTCGAAGCTTGAATTAAATAATTTTTACACAGATCGCACTTCTTGTTGCATTTTGAACAACCTCCATTTTCTTCTCTTTGATTTCTACTGGAGGCTACCTGAAATTTTGATGGTGCCAACATCCCCTTAAGATTTTTGGCTCTACGATAAGCGGGAAATATTGACTTGCATGGAAAAATTTCTTTGACTTCTGGTGAGGATTGTAATAGATAAAAGTGCTTTTTGATAACTTTTTAGATATCTGGCATAATTGGATTGTAGTTGAGCACCAACGGAAAAACTTTCTTTGCTGGCTTGACCTTTTTCCTCAAAAGTTTGGCTCTTGGTATGCTAAGAGCTTTGTTGAACTGTTTATCAACAAGCTCTGCTGGATAATTTTGCGATTTCAAATACCCTTTGTATTCCTTACATCTATTTTGTAGAAATGACGGGATTTTAATTAAGGACTGCGTTTTACTTTCACCGTTGAAATTGATTTGTCTCTTGTTCGTGTATAATTATTGTGTTATTTACGCCCAACACTTTGACATACATTTTTGTTTTTCTCAAAGGGAAATACTGCGAGTTCGAACATGAAACTTGGCATGGTATATGTTTAATAATGGTATTTTAAGGCTGTAAAGTAAAATAATCGGAAAGTGAGGTACCAGATGCATTTTGATGCTGTTAAACATGACCTATATTTTGCCGTTATTTTTCACACGCTTCATAGGTGTTTTTAAAATGATTCGGAAAACCACTATATCGACATCTCTGAGATAAGTTTAAAACGAGGAATAAATTACAGTGGTTGTTCCACATTTGTGTGAAGTTTGAAGTCAATTGAAATTATTTTAAGACTTTAGCAGCGCTTCGTCCTCGCACCTTACTTCTGTCATTTTATTACACGAAAAACCGCACTTTGACTGCGCTATCAAATTTTTGCGAATTTCTGAAAAATAAAAATTTGCTGGAACCTTTAAATATGATATTTAGAATTAGGTCACCTAAGGGTATCTTTGGGCAAAATGTGAGCGATTTGCCAAATGGGTCGTTGACCGGCATTTCTCGATCCTAACAGTCATCCATTCTTAAAGCTACCCCAAACGGAACTGCTCTTTTGCAGTGTGAGGGGTGTGAACTCAAAAAAGGTAGATAGAGGTGGCTATCGGTGGGTTTAGCATAAACATCAGTGCTAATAAACCCGTCACGAAAATGCAACGTGAGATCAAGGACATTGAAATGACTGTCAGAGTAAACTAATTCGAATTTGATAGTAGGATACAACCATTAATATAATCAGTGAATTCCAGTAATTTAGGTAAACCCTGGGTCCAAATGTCAAAAATATCATCCCTGTATCTCCACCAAAGCATAGGTTTCAAGCTACCTCCAAATTTGGCTTTCTCATCGATGATACCCATCGCTAAATCTGCATAACTGCAGGCCTTTTTTCGGTCCCATGGCCGTGCCATGTTTTTGAACAAAACTCTGACCAGAAAACTGGCAATTGTTTACCCTGAGAACAAATTTCAATGGCTTCAACTAAGCAATCAGTGGAAGGAATGTTAACAGATCTTGAATTAAGTGCCCTTCTAACTGCTGAAATACCTAGATTGTTGTCAATGTTCGGAAACATTGAGACTACATCCCAAGACACAAGTAGGGACCCCTCAGAGAATGGGCCTTTTGCATTCAAATCTTCTAATTTGTTAATAAAATCCGTAGAATCCTTAACAAAAGATGGAAGACTCTGTAAAAGAGGTTTGAGGTAGAATTCTGTAAAAGCAGAGAGCCGTTCGATTGGTATTTCAGCAGTTAGAAGGGCACTTAATTCAAGATCTGTTAACATTCCTTCCACTGATTGCTTAGTTGAAGCCATTGAAATTTGTCTCAGGGTAAATAATTGCCAGTTTTCTGGTCAGAGTTTTGTTCAAAAACACGGCACAGCCATGGGACCGAAAAAAGGCCTGCAGTTATGCAGATTTAGCAATGGGTATCATCGATGAGAAAGCCAAATTTGGAGGTAGCTTGAAACCTATGCTTTGGTGGAGATACAGGGATGATATTTTTGACATTTGGACCCAGGGTTTACCTAAATTACTGGAATTCACTGATTATATTAATGGTTTGTATCCTACTATCAAATTTGAATTGGTTTACTCTGACAGTCATTTGAATGTCCTTGATCTCACGTTGCATTTTCATGACGGGTTTATTAGCACTGATGTTTATGCTAAACCCACCGATAGCCTCCTCGAATCAAGAATCAAATGCAACTGTTCTACTGACGATTTTCTACAAAATAGATGTAGGGAATACAAAGGGTATTTGAAATCGCAAAATCATCCCGCGGAGCTTGTTGATAAACAGTTTGACAAAGCTCTTAGTATACCAAGAGCTGAACTTTTGAGGAAAAAGGTCAAGCCAGCAAAGAAAGTTTTTCCATTGGCACTCAACTACAATCCAGTTTTGCCAGATATCCAAAAAGTTATCAAAAAGCACTTTTATCTATTACAATCCTCACCAGAAGTCAAAGAAATTTTTTCATGCAAGTCGATATTTCCCGCTTATCGTAGAACCAAAAATCTTAAGGAGACGTTGGCACCATCAAAATTTCGGGTAACCTCTAGTAGAAATCAAAGAGAAGAAAACAGAGGTTGTTCAAAATCCAACAAGAAGTGCGATCTGTGTAAAAATTATTTAATTCAAGCTTCGAAATTTCAAAGTTCGGCAACTGGTCGTCAATATCCCATTCAAAAAAAGCTGTCTTGTTCATCACAAAATGTTATTTATTTAGCCACTTGTGCCAAATGCAACCTGCAATATGTAGGCTCCACCTCGACTGAATTTAAAGTAAGATTTTGTAACCACAAGTCAAACATGCTGAAGAACAAAAGAACTTGCGAATTGGCCATCCACTTTGATAACTCTGAACATGAAATTTCTCAAATCAATTTCATCATCATTGAACAAATTAGGTCTTTTGAAAATTCCTTACATCTTGAACAATTATTACTCACTAGGGAAGCTTATTGGACCGTGCAATTATTTACCCTTAATCCTCATGGTCTTAAGAAATGGCGGGAATTTAGATCAAAACACCACATTAATATTATTACTACAATTGAATAGTTGTGATTTGCCACTTTTCCAATATGATGCATTTTAATTTTATTCTGTTATCATTTTTGTTATTTGTTTATTTCTAGGTTCAAGAGCTCTTTCCAAGGATTCTGTTATGTTTGTTGTCGGCTTTTCATTCAGGGGCTTTGGAAGGGAAATTATTACTGTAGTTTAATGGCCCTTTCCTGGGATCCTGTTATGATTTTTACCTAATTACATTCATTCAGAGGCCTTCAATGGGGAACTTGTTACTTCAGAGTAAACACTACTAATTAAGTTAGATTTTTTCTCTCTAGTTTTTGTCACTCATTTGTATTCACCTTATTTGTATTCACATGTCACCCATAGTTCTGTATTTGTCTTTGATTGTCTAATCCTTTTCACCTTGCAATTTAGACCTTTGTTGTATTACGTAACCTCAATCTTAATATTTCTGCCTTGTATATAAGTCGGTGTTTCTGTAAATCGCAACCACTGTAAATAGTTTTTTAGTTTTTAACTTTTAACCTGAAGAAGGCCGAACAGCCGAAACGTTGTACATTAAACTCGTCCAGAACAGTCAAGAGTTGGTCTCTTCGCCACATCATATACTAAACTACAAATTTACGTAGAGACATTGTATCCGTTGGATCCTCTTACTGGGAGTTCATCGTTTGGTACACCATTTTTACACTGCTTATATATATATGTCTGAATTTATGAAAACCGTGTTAAAGACTTTGCACCAAAATAGCGGGGATGTTTTTAGAAAATCGGTTAGAAAATGTGCATAAATATGGCCATGTCGTACCGAGAGTGCTATCTACCTCGTGTACTCTTAACAGAGTCCATACCATGCCTATACAAGCCTTTGAAGTCGCTGCAAATGAGTCAAACGAGCCAAACAAAGCTAAATTAGAGCTTACATTGATCATTTGGTTCGCCGTGGCACTAATTTAGACAGGCTTAACCTCTGCGATTTCACCTAAATGACCTCACCATGTCTTTACTGTGGGTTAAATTAGCCAGTCACCCTAACAAGAGCATGGTAAGCAGTGGAATCGGTTATTTACCTCTATATTTCAGCCAAAAAGTAGCCGTTACATGACATTTCATCTCAATATCTGACCGGATTCGCAAAAATGTAGCCATAGAATTTGACTTGTCACTGATAATCTTGCTACAATTTTGTCCCAGAGCTAGCTTTCCACGAGGCTTATCGTAGCTCAAATAGCAGCAAATAACTCTCTTGTATGCCTTTTGAGGCCAGGAAGACTAAATTCACCGTCTTTTTGTTGAATCACGAATTGTACAATTTAATTAAGAGTGCTTTTAACATGAAATTGGAGTCTAAATCAACACGAACGTACAGATATCAAAACCGTGGCGGAGAGCCAATCTATTGCTTTCTAAAGGCCTGGGCCTGAAAAGGGGGTGGGGGGGGGGGGGGGTGGTCGATCAATGATGAAAAAAATACCTAAATAAATGAAACATGTGGCCGGGAGTTTCTACATTCCATGCTAGGTAAGATTTACAAGTTGCTGTCATAGCGAAAGCAGAAAAAAAAAAAAAATGAAAAAAACAACTAACTCAAAAAACACTTGATTCAGTCTTTAACACCGTTTTCATAAATCCAGACATATATATATATGTCTGGATTTATGAAAACGGTGTTAAAGACTGAATCAAGTGTTTTTTGAGTTAGTTGTTTATATATATATATATATATATATATATATATATATATATATATATATATATATATATATATATATATATATATAGGGCCATGAAATACTAAGTTAAAAGCTGTTCAAAAATATAAAGGAGAACCTAAATATCGTTTAATTAAATTACCTGTTAAAACAAAAGTTCAAAGGAGAGATCAGGAAGTTATAATGACTGGAGACTTTGTGCCACTTCTGTTGGAAAGCGTTTTCTGTTCCCGTAATAATAATTAAAACATGTTTTTCTACTTTTAAATTGCATCTAACCTGATTAACATATTCTATCGAGGATGGTTGAATATTCTTGTACTTACAAGAGTAAATGTAAAATCTACCAAGTAGTAAACAATGATTGAATAACAAGGCACTTTTCTCTCCTTTGAGACCTAAACATTGGCAAAAAGTTAAAACTTGTGAGGCTTGTATTAAATCAACAGAGACGAAAAATTGTTGAACGCTATTCCAAAAGGCTTCAGTGATCGGACATTCCCAGAAAAGATGAAGTAATGTTTCTTGTGCTGTTTGACAAAAACAACAAAGATTTGATTCCGAAAATTTAATTTTAAATAGAAAAGAGTTTGTAGCTATTCTCCTGTGTAGAAATTTGAACTGGAAGTTCCTTAATTTCGTGCTTAATGTACATATCCTAGGTAGTAAATAAATTGACTCCTAGTTCAAACTTTCCACATCGTCGAGTTCACAGTCTCTAATCCATTTCTTTTGGCTTTTTTCTGGGTGAGTACATTTTTTGGTGATGAGGATTTGGTAAGCTGCCTGACTTGGTTTGTTGGACGAGTTTAACTTAAGCAGTACATTTTCTAGAATTTTTTCACCTGGCAATGTCAATTTCAGAGATCTTGTAGCACTCCTGATGGCCAAGGTTACTCCACGAAATTCATGGAATGAAACTGGAAAACAAATAACTTATCTTTGAAACAACTGTACGATATTATTCTTGAATCACTTGTCATCAGATTGTTAATTTTCATCACCCCTGCATTAGCCCAGTGTTTATAAAATATAGTCTTACCTGCGATTCTGATCATTGAGTTATTCCAAATATGACCAGCACTGAAATTTGCTTGAGAGGCAAAGGAATCCCTATAATTTAAGTCCGTCCACAGTTCAATAAGTTCCTGGATGAAATCATCTTTCACATCTTTTGGTGCCAAATTACCGAGAAAAACTAATTTCCCGCCTACCTTAGATAAATGAAAATCGAAAAGCACTTCCATTTTGATTTGCAGTCGTTTGAAATATACTTAGGTATCCATGAAATTTTCAAGGCTTTATTAAATTATATTATGTCTAGCATGTTCTGTCCTCCATCTTGGTAATCTGCTATCATTTCAGTCCGCTTAATTTTGTTGCCCTTGTTATACCAAAGAAATTTAAAAAGATTGTTTGTTTCTTTGAGCGATTTTGAACATGACGTTGTTGATGACAGAATATAAACAAATTGTGATGGTACTAGAGCCTTAATAACTGCGATTCTACCAATTAAAGTTAATCTCTTGTTTCTCCAATTATTTAAGATATCCTCTACCTTATGAACCTTCCCTTCGTAATTCTCCTTCTTACTTTCTTCACAATCAATGCAGAACCAAACACCTAAAGCCTTAACCTTGCCATCTGCCCATTTAAGATTTTTTTCAGAGCAAATAATCTGGTTTGATCCTTTCTTGGAGCCGATCCAAAGAGCTTCAGTTTTTTCACAATTTACTCGCAAGCCCGAAACCTCACCGAATTTTTCCAATATACATGTAGTAAAGGAGCGCTCAAGCGATTTTGGAGTGCCATCTAAAATCAGAGTGGTGTCACCTGCATATTGACTGAGCTTACATTCGGTGCTTCCCACTGTGATTCCTTTAACCTCATTATCTTTACAGATGATAGTGGCTAACACCTCTGTGGACAATATAAAAATGTAAGGTGATAGCAGACACTCCTGCCTAACACCTCGACTTAATTCAAAGAAACCCGCTGACCAGCTGTTATTTATAACACAGCTTTGAATATCACAGTAAAACAAATTGATCCACTTAATTAGAGAAGAGCCAAAACCAAAATGATGGAGTGTTTCCTCAACAAATGCCCATTCAATAGTATCGAAGGCTTTCTCAAAGTCAACAAACAGAAGTAACCCAGAAATATTCTGTGATTCTGTGTATGAGATGACATTGTTAATCAAGCAAATGTTTTCTGCAATAGATCATCCTTTCAAGAAATAGTGCGGTACGGCGTGTAATCCCGTAGGACTTTCATGCCGAAATTGATTTTTTCACTGTTTTGCACTTATTTTGGGCCGAACAATAAGAATCCGATGGGGTTCAAATTTTCCGATCCCGTCTTCCCATGTTTCTGGCTACTCTAAGGGTTTAATTTATGCTAATTTATGCTAATTAGATGCAAAAAAGTCTTGCGAATATCTTTGCTCTTAGATTCAAGATACAGAGACCAAACGTTGTATGAAGCTTACTCTTGATGACGTACATCGTATGACTTAACTTTGTTACCATGGCAACCAGCGATGACGTCAGGTTTAACTACCTGCTATTTTGGTGGCGGCCATCTTGGATCCACCATCTTGGATTTTCGAACTCTCATTTTTCTAAAGCAAAACAGTGAATTTTAAATAAACTTTAACTAACGAATGATTTCCATTATGAGCGATGTCCAGTTAAGTGCAGATCTTTCTTTTATTTTCCTTTTTTGCTAAACGCATGTACTCTTTCAGTTTCTCATGGGAAAATATCATTGACTTTCGTTAGTCCCATAGTAACAATGCAGACGTTTTTAGTCTTCTTTCTGTTATGTATAATACTAATCTACAGTTCCGTTAAAAGTGTTCGTGCATAAAATGTGACTTAAGTTCTTATGCACTAAGACCATCCTCGTCATCAACTCGTGTGCCGTCTGCGAATGGATTTGTACAGGTTTTTCCACCACATTAACAAAGAGGAGTGCATGGAGTTCTGTTCTTGAAACAGCTACAGAGTCCCCCGCAGTCTGACTTGCAGCTGCATTTGGTAAGCTCAATGACAGCTTGGGGTGCAGGGAGAGACAAGCATATAATGGGCACGTATGCTCCTTAGTTTTCGCTCCAGCCATTCTCTTTAATGTGGGGAAGATCTGGGCAGCTGGTGGTATAGGATTTGTGACGCATGGCTATGAAGTTTGCGCGCTTGATGGCATCATCTCACCTTCCAAGTTACTGAGTCAAAAGAGCTCCCATCGAAGTTCAGGAAGGGTGGTAGGTCCCGCTTTGCAGTACACTTGGCAGACAAATTTCTCTAGGTCTTTAACTTGAGTTGGCAGTTCTCCGTTGGCTAACTGGTTTTGGATAAGACCCTCACCAAGCTCTCTGAAACAGTCGATCGCGAGATGGTCGTTATCGAGTGTCATGTAAGCTTTCACCCAGGAATTCTTCTCTCTCCAGTCGGATCCGATGAAGTGGTGCAATCTAATCAGACCTTGACACTTGTGTATTCCAATCGCTTGAACTCACTGAGTAACATCAATCTCTCTGTAGTTTGCACCCTTGCCTGTCAAAAATTCAGGCTATTCAGGTTTCCATGACGTCCCCTAGAAACCAAGATGAGTAGCAGGACTAATACGTCAGTGTCCGGAGAGGATACACAAATCTCTTGCGACAAATGCTCATCTAGTGGACACAACACCTGGTTAGGGATCAGCAGGTGTTGCGTTCACTAGATGAGCGCAACAAAATCAAACTACATTTGATTTTGTTATTGTAAACCATGACCAGCTTGATGATTGTGTTGCTGGAGAAGCGCGCTAATAATCCATTGGCGAACAAAGTGACCAGTCTCAGCTTTTTCATAGCGTCTCATAAGGAGTGCTTAGAAGATTGCGACAGTTTGTCTTCAACCAATGCTTCAAACTGCTTTCGGCCCTTCTCTGCGTAGCACAGGATATCTTCCTTTGCTTTTTCAGGCACAAGAGCTGACGACAACACACTCTTCAAGGGAGACTCGACTGTAAATGAGTTGCCTTCGCAGTGCAGCTCTATCGACTGGCAGAGTTTCATGGCGTTTTTTCGCGTTCTTACAGCAACATCCCAAGAGAGCTGATAGTGCTCGTTCCGCTCAGAAGCCTCGGACGCGTTTTATTGCTTTACCATATGGTAGAGATGCAGTGACGTGACAAGAAGGTGATCTAGGGCGGCTTCGTCTTGACTTAACCCGAACATACCTCCATGGTGCTTTAACACTTTGATCTCCTGTTCTAGCATCTGATCTGTGAACAACCTCGTGAACGGGATCTCTGACTTCGCTCAATAAAATCCTCGGACTTCAATGCCTCATATGTCATAAGGTCCTCATGCTCGAGTGCGTTCATCTGCGCGAGGTGGACTGGCATTAGCCGAGCGCAGTTGAGGAGATCGTGCGCGAAGAAGTACTTTATCAGGCATTCCATCGCTATCAGGTAGCCTTCCCAGTCCCCAGAGCGGCAAGCATGGATGAGCTGTAACAGGTTGTGCAATTACTTGAGGTACTCTATCATAAATCGCCCAAGATTTCAAGTCCTTGTTCTTCACGGTCTTGTGGTTTGACCTTTTCAGAGTACCAGGGCTGGATATTGTCACAGATGTTAACCATTTCTGGACTACGCTCGTGGAGGGCCTCTTTAAAGGATACGAAGATACGAATAGAGTGTTTCATTTTATCCAGATGTTCACCATTCTCTGCGTTAGCCTTGCCTAAATAATTTCCATCACAAACTTGCCATCGGGAGGAAAAAACTAAACTTCATTATGCCCATCACTGTGCTTCCTGCGCTCGAGATTTCGAATTGGCAAATGTGAAATGCCACGTCTAAATCAAATGCCGCATGTTTTTAATTCGAAGCGACTCGAATTGGTATATGATTCGGCGCATATGTAATTCGACATCCAAACCAGGCCTAAGTGAAATAAAAAAAAAAAAAAAAAACAGCTGTAAAACTCCAAACTCTAGGCATGTTTCGCAATTTTAAGTCCTGAAAAGAAACTTGTCAGTTCGCGCAGCACATGCTATCATTCGTTACTTAAGGTGCGTTTCTTTGTTAAGATCATTCCGCAGTATTGCACTGCGCATCCCTAGTGCGCATAATTTCACACGTGATTAGCGCGCGCATTACAAAATGACGGCTTTTTCTTTACGGCTGGACTTCGCCATAGAGGTAAATTGTCATTTCCTTGAAAACGAGTACGATGACCTATCATTTTTTTTTCTGTTGTTTTGAATTGAATAATAAATTTCTCTGTGTAAAATAAATATGAACCAATTCTCAGTGTAGAACAAGAAACAATCGTCGGAAACGTGAATTTAGCAAGCAATTGTGACTATAATCATGGTGCTATTATAAGGATTTATTGGGTACAAACAAGGTACTGTTGCTTCTAAACAAACATCGGGACCCCTCATTTTTATTTCAAAATTTAAGTTCCTATAATATAAACAATCAATAGGCAAAGTTTGACAAAAATCTCAGTGCAGGTTCTATTTCAGCGGAATGACCTTATAAAACAACCAAGATTGGACTGTTAAATCCGAAAACTAATTTTGCGTTTCTTTACTAAACAGATCAATCCGAGATCACTCAGATCATGGTGCGTCAAAGGAACCGAAAAATCCTTGCCCAGAGTGGATTCTTCGGTTCCTTGATCCGAGGGATCTTGGATTAATCTGTTTAGAAAAGAAACGCAAAATCCGTTTTCGGATTTAAGAATCCAATCTTGGATTTTCTTAAAGAAACGCACCCTAAAAGTTTATTAACAATGCACTGTTTTCCTTTAGAAGTATGAGAGTTTGAAAATCAAAGATGGTGGATCCAAGATGGCCAAAATAGTTGGTAGTTAATCCTGACGTCATCGCTGGTTGCCATGGTAACCAATCTAAGTCATACGACGACCGTCAAGAGCAAGCTTTGTGTAAAGTTTGGTCCCTGTACCTTGAATCTAAGAGCAAAGACATTCGCAAAACTTATTTTTGCATCTAATTAGCATACATTAGCATAAATTTAGTCCTTGAGAAGCCAGAAACACGGGAAGACGGAATCTGAAAATTTGAACCTCATCGGATTCTTACTATTCGACCCAAAATTAGTGCAAAATAGCGAAAAATTCAATTTCGGCACGAAAGTCCTACGGGAGCGATTTTTCGGACATACCGGACCGCACTAAAATCTGTTTGGTCGTTGTCTACTAAATTTTGCAAAACAGCCTCGAGACGTGAAGCAATCGCCTTGGATGCAATTTTGTAGTCACAGTTTAATAAAGTTATGGGTCTCCAGTTTTTCAGTTCTTGTAGTGCCTTGTCTTTCTTTGGGATCAATGAAATGATGCCTCTTCTTTGGGTTAAAGCAAGCTTACCCTTCTGATGGCTTTTGTTAAGACAACATAGAAGAAAAGGAGAGACATCCTTCCAAAAAACTTTATAAAATTCGGCAGGAAGGCCGTCCATTCCGGGTGATTTACCGAGTTCCATTATTTTTAGTACCTCTGAGCATTCTTTTTCAGTCAATAGTCCTTTGCATTTTTGCATATCAACATCATTAAGTGAAGGGTGTTCCTGTAATATTTAGGCTTCAAAGCAAGGATTTATTCCGCATGCAAGACATACAACTCAAGAAGTGAACAAGATGGCGGATCACGAAAAGCACCTGGACCCAAGATGCAACGGGGTCTTATAACTAGAAAACCGGAAGTCTGATGTAATGAACAACTAATCCAACATCTCCCCACAAAGTTTCAGTGCTAACTCTGTGCACACAGTTCGGTAAACTCAACAATAATGTAACAATGTTCAAGGCAAGTTCGCTTTGTTAAATGTTCACAGATCTAGCTGTTGTGGCGGTTTTACTACTCGTCCTGAGTGTGTAACACGCTCCATAAGAGAGTTCCCAGTGTTCGGATGGCCTTCTTGGGTTGACACAGCTGTTGTGGATCCGGCAGGTGTTGAAGGTTCAGCCGGTAGATTCTCTCGCACATGGGTAGAAACCTTTGGAGGTGTTTGGTCCACGGGCAGTGCATGATCGCGAGGTGCCACAGTTAGGCCATCAGAGGGAGAGGCTGGCTTCGAACTGGTTGGAACTAGAGCAGACCGATTACGTCGCAATGTGCTCATGTCGGTCTTCACCAAATAGGATCTCGGTAGCTTGGTGGCTCCAATGATCTGACCCTCCCGGTTCTGGTCGCGCACCCAAACTTGCTCGCCAGTGGTGAGTGGAGGGAGGGCACGGGCTTGGTGTTGTTTGTCATGATAAATCTGTTGCTTTGACCTGTATTTGTCCTCTCTCAGTTGCACTCTTTGCCTGTCGGTATCTTGCACATTTGGTTTGAGGACACTGGGCATGGCAGGAACCTTGGTTCGCAGATGGCGCCCCATTAGTAACTCGCTGGGTGAAAACCCATTTTGCAAAGGTGTAGATCGGTAAGCAAGGAGGGCTGGATACGGGTCTTCATTCTTGCGGAGCAGTGCTTTGACCGTATGGACTGCCCTTTCAACTTCCCCATCGGCTCTTGGGTATTTAGGTGAGCTGGTCACATGAACAAAATCGTACTCAGTGGCAAACAGCCGAAAGGCATCAGAGCTGCATTGTGGGCCGTTATCTGATACAATGATGTCAGGTATGCCATGTGTGGAAAATAGTTCTTTCAGGATTAAAATGACTCTGGCAGATGATTGGTCATTCAGTTTCTTGATCTCAAACCATCTTGAATAGTAATCAACGACAATCAAGTAGACCTTTCCTTGGAGTTCAAAGAGGTCGGCAGCTAGCCTTTCCCATGGACGTAAAGGGAAGGAGGTTGACATGAGTGGTTCTTTGAGCTCAGGGCGATCTTTGGCACAGGTGCTACAATTTTCCACCATGTTTTCAATCTGCGTAGAGAGCCCTGGCCACCATACAGAGGTTCGGGCTCTAGCTCGGCACTTGGTTATACCAAGGTGACCAGCATGAATGCAGCCAAGTATCTCCAGTCTCATGGACCTGGGAATCACTATGCGCTCGTCACAGAGAAGCAAGTCATCAACAATGCTGAAATGGGCCCTGTTTTCCCAGTAGGGACGTAGTAAGGGTTGGTGAGGCATGTATGCTGGCCATCCTTGACTACAATAGTTCCTGATTTGAGCGCATTCTTCGTCAGCGATCTGTGCCTCTCGTATCTGTGACAGGCGCTGTGTAGTCGCTGGGAGTGTGAACACTGTCTGGGCTGCAAAGCTCTCTAACTCGTCTACAAACTGCTCGTCTTTTTCTCTGGGACTTTCTGTAGGTACACGGGAGAGTGCGTCAGCTGTTAGCTGGTGTTTCCCAGGCACATATTGGACAGTGACGCTGAATCTCATTAACCTAAGGCGAAACCGCTGGATACGCGGTGGTGTCTTGGAAAGCTCAGTGGTGTTGAAGAGGGTTTGAAGAGGCTTGTGGTCAGTTTCTAGGACAAAATTCATGCCCACAACATATTCACTAAACTTCTCACAGCCCAAACTCCTGCTAGTGCTTCTTTCTCTATGACAGCATAGCGTTTCTCAGCATCACTGCGTGATCGTGATGCATAGCTGATGGATCTACGATTCCTGTCATCTTGTACCTGGAGGAGGACTGCACTAATGCCGTTTAAGGAGGCATCAGCTGCGATGATGGTTGTTCAACTTGGGTCATAACATGCTAAAACTTCAGCTGATGTGAGGGCCGTTTTAATCTGTTCGCAGGCTCTCTGCTGGGGGCTGTCCACAGCCATGTGGTGTCTTTGCATAACAACTGACGCCGGGGTTCGTTCATCTCGGCTAGTTGGGGAGTGAATTTCCCCAAATGGTTCACCATCCCCATAAAGCGTTGCAGGTCCTTCACACTTTGGGGAGGTGGAAATTCTGATATGGCTTTCGTCTTCATTGGGTCTGCATGTATTCCCTGTTCGTCAATAATGGAACCTAGGAATTTCACAGAGGTCTTGAAAAACTGGCATTTCTCAATGTTGAGGGTTATGCCAGCCTCTTGTAGACAATGCAGTGTAGCTCTGATGCGTCTGTCGTGTTCTTCTTGATCAGCTCCATGGACTAGAATGTCATCCATTTGGCAAATTACGCCCTCTACATCTTTAAGGATTTCGGACATTGTACGCTGGAAAATCTCTGGCGCAGAGCTTATGCCGAACGGAAGGCGGTTGAAGCAGTAGCGGCCAAATGGTGTTACAAATGTAGTCAGCAGTTTTGACTCTTCATCAGGGGGAAGCTGCCAAAACCCACTATTTGCATCGAGTTTGGAGAAGAAGCGACCTTTTCCCAGCTTGGCAAGACTCTCATCGACTGATGGCATTGGATGGATTTCTCGCTGGACCGCCTTGTTTAACTGGGTTAGATCTACACAGAGTTGGACGTTGCCATTAGGTTTGGGGACTGGGACGAGAGCAGAGCACCAAGTAGTTGGGGCTGTTACTGGTGAGATGACTCCCTGTTGAAGCATAGAGTCTAATTCTTGTTTGACCTTTGGCAATAGCGGATAAGAGATTTTCCTTGGCATGTAAATGCAATGTGGCTTTGCGTCAGGTTGCAGCGTTATGCGGACTTCAGTCTTCACCTTTCCCAGGCCACTGAACAGTGAGGGGAATTCGGTTTTGAAATCAGCATTTTGTGGAGTGACTTCACCAATCTCGTCATCTGTACGAGTGATTAGCCCCAATGCAACACAAGCTTTTCTGCTTAGCAGTGGACATGTCTGGTCTGGTATGACATAGACTGGTTCAGTAACTTTTCTCTGGCGGTATGCGAGGTTAGCTTGAAACATGCCAATGACTGGGATTTGAATATTTCCAGGGCCTCGTAAGGTTTGTTTCGGTTTGGCAAACTTCTGATCTTTCAGCCACGAGGTATGTGCACCAATGACTGTGACTGCGACACCGGTATCCAGCTTGAAGCGAGTACTGTGGCCATTAATCCCGAGTTGGGCAGTCCAACCCCCCCCTTGTGGTTTGAACTTCTCCAAGAAATAGAACCTCATCTCCCTCTTCCTGCTCTTCCTCATCTTCGAGCTCGTATACTTTCTTTGTTGGGGAGGCAGGGCTGCGACAAACATTTTGAAAGTGTCCCTTTTTTACATTTGTTACAGGTAGCATCTTTAGTCGGGCAAACTTGGCGCTGGTGTCTTTCGCGGCCACACCATCCACAACTTTGGGCATGTTTGGGAGTTTCTTTGTTCGCAACTTTTTTATTTCCAGACTTTCCTGAGTTAATAGATTCAACTGAAGCTGGTTTGTTGTCCTCACGGACAAGATCATGGTTTTGTGCTCTAGATTGTGCCTGACGACTCATTTGAACGGCTTGTGTGAGTGTAAGAGAAGCTTTTGATTGAAGTCGATCGGAAAGTGAATCATCAAGTACCCCCACTACAATTCGGTCTCAAATTAAGCTATCCTTTAACACACCATAGTCACAATTATCTGCTAATCTGTATAGATCCTGGATGAATGTGTCGACTGATTCTCCCGCTATTTGGGACCTTTTGTTAAAATGTGCTCTCTCCACGATTACATTTCGCCATTCAGCAAAATGGTCGTTTAATGATTTCTTGATCGCCTCGTAGGAGACAGTTCCTTCGTCTAATTGAAGCGTTTGAAGAATATCGTCGGCACTGTCACCCATTGCATAAAGGAGAGTACTGACCTGCTCCGTTTGTGGTTTATTGTTGAGCCCTGATGCTACTCTGTACCTGTCGAATCGGCGAAGCCACTTTGGCCATGCATCTGCTGCTTGTGGGCTGTTTGCCTCTTCGAACTTTCCGGGGAGAGGAATTTGTGTGGTCGTTTGGGCCTGATTAATCGTCTCCAATGCTGATGGACTAGATTCGTCGCCTCCTGGCATTGTTTAATGTTGAGGGTTTCCAGCTACTGCTGCCACCATGTAATATTTAGGCTTCAAAGCAAGGATTTATTCCGCATGCAAGACATACAACTCAAGAAGTGAACAAGATGGCGGATCACGAAAAGCACCTGGACCCAAGATGCAACAGGGTCTTATAACTAGAAAACCGGAAGTCTGATGTAATGAACAACTAATCCAACAGTTCCTGGCCGAGTTGTCAGAACATGATGTCACCATGGGTTTTTTAGAGGTGTAAAGCCGACTATAAAAAGAATTGCATTCTTTTAAAATATCTGAGTCGTTTGTAGCATATGAACTGTTGCTCGTCTTAATCTGCGTTATTGTTTTCCTCTTAAAGTGTCTATTTTCTAAATCCAAGAAATATTTGCTATTTTTCTCACCTTCGTTGTACCATCTGACGTTAGATCTAATTATGGCCCCTTTTGTTTTTTACTGTATAATGTTTTCCAATTCATTTTTCTTGCACCTTATTTGTTCCTCAAGGACATCTTTATTATTTACACCCTGTTCTAATTGCTCTTCTACGGTGGCTAGTGCACTTTCAATATTGGTCTCTTCATTTTTCATCTTCTTCATTTTGACTTTGGAATATTTCATGGAGGCATCTCTAATTTTAAGTTTTATCATTTCCCACAGTAACACTTCATCAACTTCTTCATTATTTTGGTACTCACTGGCTGGCCTAAAATCTAGCTTTAAAGTTCCCACTTCAGCCACGCCCAATGACCGTGAGTCAGTGCAAAAAAAGAGTCTGGGTTTCTGAATGGGTCGTGACATCAAGTCAGGAATTACCAAATCCTGCTAGTTGAGGTCACTGTTGTTTCAGTAGTGGTGAGGAGTTTTTGTCAACAAAACACAAACAAACTGAGGTTGGTGAAACAATGCGGTTGTCAGGCAAGCAAAATAAAAGCATGAAGCTTTGAGACGTTCCTGAAGTGACGTCATTCATCACCAATCTTTCATTGCACGGTCAACTTCATTAGGTGTGGCCGAAGTGGGAAATTTAAAGCTTGATTTCACGGCAAAAAAAGCATCGGAATTCATTTTTTTGCTTTGAATACATTTTTAGATGTTATAGAGATACCAAAACCACAAAAACCCTGTAGGCCGTATGGATACTTTAAAGCAAAGTATAATTTTCAATATTATGACTCAGAGAAAATTACTTCATTGTGATTGGATAATTCTTAATTATTGCAGTCCAAATTAATGCGTATGCATTCCCAATTTTTTCAGCCATATAATAAATGAGCAATTCAGGATTTACACTACTTGTGATATTTGAAAACTCTTTCAAATGGCACTCGCCTAAAGATTCACACAAATTTGAGAGAATTTTCAAATATCACTTGTAATGGCACATGTACTTTGACAATGTTATGATGAAATTAATGATCAATAACAGGACAGACGCATTATGAACTGAGTCAACGTCAATTTGTTAAATTTCATCATAAAATACCTTAAAGTGTGAATAAGAATAAAATCTGGTACTTCATGCAGTGAGAACAGACCAGTTGAAAATCCGGCAATCAGAAGGTGAGATGATTTGTGGAAAGCAGTGGTGGTTAGTTCAGCAGAGCCATCTTGGTTGTAGTAGTGCCTACAATTAAGACAAAATTAAGAAAGTTAAGAGAGAGAGATGAAAATCACCGCAGGAAGTGTCTCTACACTTCTCAAACTCATTAATAATTCATCAAGTTTAAACAAAGTAAATCATGACCATGACGGTGTTTGGATATATGATCCTAATTAGCATAGATTTTTATGATTTTAATTCTCCGTTTTCTTCTTAGTTTTAGTTTCGATTGAGAAGATATATCAAACACTCAAGACAGTGTGGGTGACCACATTTCCAAACACCTCGAAGTTCATCAAAAATACTCCCCTATGAGTTGTATTTTCAACTCTCTTCTCGGTGTTTGGAAATGTGGCCAAACAAGGTCATTCGTGTTTGAAATATTACTTCCCAGTACAGGAAGACTTTGTGATACTGGTGCAAATGTTCTACCACTGATCGAGCTATGAAGCTACTGGGAACTGGTCAATTGCAAGAATAGTACAAAGTAAATGGCTATGTTTATATGGTAACAAACGAGCAGGTGTCTTTTTGAAGTATTACAGTGTAAGTTGCTGGCATCTGTTTCAAGTCAAGCACTGATTCGAGTCTGACTTATATACTGATTAAGTCACCTCATTTAAAAAGGGTGCTAGCTCTTCAGCACTAGTTAGGCTGGTATCAGTAGGGGCCCTGACTACTATAAACATAGGCACGCAAGAGTTATTATTTTTTTGTGAAGTCTCGGGGATAGGAGCATGTGGGAGCTGTTTACATAGCCTGCGTAGCAAGCGTTTCCGTGGGGTTTGGAAGCAAAGAAAGACCGAGGAACAGGATTTTCGGTGTTTTGTCTGCGCGAAAAATGGGGCGAGAGCCAAAAAAAAGAAAGAGGGGGGTGGGAGAGGGGAAGGAAGGAAACGCTTGCACACAAACCCCTGGATTTTGAAAACCTCCGTTCGCCAGCGAACGGGGCTCGTGATTGGCTGGGCTAGCCCAATATTATTGACATGTGTCGATCAAAGGTATTTTTTAAAATACCTTTGAGTGCCAGACAAAGGGAGAAGACGCGTTCGAAGCTTGTTTACAAAACGCTCTAACTTTTCTCGCTGAACGAGGGTTTAGTCGTCAGCTTCGACAGTACAGTGATCCTGTAGTGCAATGTCGACACTTTGGTTTTCCGAAGCCTGCACATTATTGCAGAAGCAAGCGCGACACAATTTGCAGCTGTTCCTTTAATTTTAACATCACTTTCTTGAATGCCACATGTGCCAAGGACAAGATAACAAACCACGGGACAGAAGATTCGCACTACTGTGTGGGAAAACCTAGTGATTTAGTCTGGCCAAGGGGAAGATTATCTTTATTCAGATACTGGTCAAGATTATCGTTATTTTCCCTCTCAGATGTTTGAAGCCTCTCCTGCCCAAATTCCAAAGTTTTCCGAGAAAACTTTCCGTTGTTTGTTTTTGCTACAGGCGATAACATTCGAGCAGATTTGCGGATCTGGCGTTTCCAGCAAATGCTTCCTTACTGGAGTTGCCTTTGTGGGAGTTGAATTGCTAATTTTACCTTGTATCGGTTCCTGGACGAATTGATACAGTGATCCAAGATTTCGAATCTTGCAAGCACAAGGATTACTAACGCGACTTTAATACTTCTCACATTTTAACTTTCTGGCAGATTTGTACTAAAACTTCACCCTTGCAGTCCTTCCTTTTAGACGGATTGAGTAGAAATATAGCTTGATTATAAATTACCAAATTTTATTCATTGAAATTTCTCCGTCCCACCGCGCGCTCGTTGTTTCAGACATATTTTGACAAGTTTTAAGTTTATTTTGGTTCAAAGTTCACTTCCGCTATGGAAGGCCGAAGATTTTATTGGCTAACTTTATGACAGCCGACGACAGCATGAAATCTCAGTGTGCGCAGTCAGACCCCAGGGGTTTGTCTGCAAGCGTTTCCTTCCTTCCTTCCCCTCCCCCTCCCCCCTCTTTTACTCGCTCCTTTTTTCACGCTGTAATATTCTTTGCTCCTGAACCCCACAGAAACGCTTGCTACGCAGGCTACTGTTTACAGTATTGATTTGGTTAATTTGACAAGTGTCTTGGTTCCGATGTACAGCAAGAAAGAAACTGGGAACTTATAATATGTTAAATATGTTATGTTAAATTTGCCCTTTCAAACTGTCTGGAATAGAATGAGTTAAAATATAATAGAAGATGTTGGTTAGTTAACTAATAGTTGATTGTTTGGGTTATACATATTTATGATAAGATGCCTAAGTTATAGGAACAATATGAGTGATATACTTAACAAAGAAAAAAGAAATAAAAGCTTTTGTTCATACTATAATGTTTAATTGCTTTCAATCTGCAGAAATAAAAGAAAGCAGCTGCAGCTTTAGTGATAACTATTACTAGTCTAACTGTTTTAGTAGAATTCTTACTAAAATTTTCTCAGCTGTTGTATGTTAGCTGAGAAAATTTACTCATCAGTTTTTTCAACATTTTCTAGTCACAAAACTGTGAATGTCATTCTTTTAGTCTTCTCAGGAATTTAATTATCCATTTGTATCTAAATGTTCTTCTGTAACTTAACAAAAACGAGGAAATGGTGCTATTTTCCAGGCGACCTTCAGCCAATGCACACTAATGGCTGATAGTATACAGATAGCTCAGCCAATCAGATTGCGGCATTTGCATTACTATACTCATAGAATTCTACAAATAAAAATTAGAATTAATCATTCTGTGAGGAAATCATTTCACTGCCATGTCGTGTGACTTGAACTTGGTACAGCTGTGAAAGCCTTACCCATCGATAAGTGGATTCACAAAAAAGTCTAAAGGAAGCGGAGGAGCAAAGGATTGAAGGATTGAGAGAAATTTGTGCCCATACCTACGACTCAGAAAATGGGAGATTCCAGAAAATATCCATACCTATACCATGGGCAGCTTTATTAAATTCCAAGGACAAGAGGGGTGGGGGTCTTTGAACTGAAAATCCAAAGGTATGGGGGTACCTCCAATTGGAATTCCAAGGGCATGGGGGGTTTCTAGAGAGGACAGACAAAAACTGACGACGGCGGAAAGCAAGATGCAAAACAAGCATCAATCAACGTTTTCGCAATCATTTACAGAAGAAAACCCCTAAAATCTTGTCATATTTATCGTTTGGTGAATGTCGACCTGCCATGTCTGTTTCCTATGCGCCAGCAATACACATTCATAAGGGAACCACTGTAACGGTGTCTGATCAAGTGAATACTGTTTGTAATATCAAAGGTAAATTAGGCAGGATTTACCCACCCAGTTACTGTAATTAAAACACAAAACAATTGAAATTTTTACTTCTTTAGGAGTTTAGTTGAAAACTAGTTGCAAAATTGAGACCGAAGAGGAGGAAGTTTTAGTCAGGAACATTTAGTCACAAATACATGGAATCGTATCAGTTGCAATTTCGAGCCCTGTTGACAGTTGTTTTACTGAAAATCATTTGCAATAACTTCTGGGAATATGTAAAAGTGAAAAATCTCCTTCACTGAAATTCGTAGGGAGGCAAACAAGGAATTCCAGTGGTCGAAATAAAAAATGAAAATCAGGAGGGGAGAGGGGTTTAATGATTTTGGAATTCAGGGTGCATGGGGGGTAGAGCATTTCAGTATTTCCAAAGGCAAGGGGGGCTAAAATGTTCATGCCGCCTGTGGAAGGGTATAGATATTTTCTGGAATCACCCAATACTATTTTTCTGAGTTAAACGTAAGGAGATCTAGTATATCTAGTATAATAGAACTTAAACTAATGAAAAGAAAATCCTAATCTTATGCAGTCAATCTTTTACTAGTGCATGTACATTCTGTATGATACATAAATATGAATTATTCTATAATTGCAAAATGAAAACTAGTTTCATAATACGCAAGAATCTTTTCCCCGTTCATCTCATTGATAAATGCATCTACCGATATTTGAACACAGCCATTGACCGATATGGCTCCACTCAAACACCTCCTTCCTCTAATACTACTTCACAGGGTAAACAATACTTTTATAATACCTTATTTAGGCCTTTTTCTACTGTAGCTCAAAGCAAAATACGCCACCTTGTCAATCGTTATTGTAATGATCTTGACATCAAATTAGTGTTTACCACGTTTAAATTAAGAAATCTTTTCTCAGTGAAGGATTCTGTCCCTAGAGAACTTCTTTCACGTGTGATTTACAAATTTACTTGTGCTTGCTGTAATGCTTGTTATATGGGCGAAACTGGCTGTCATCTTTCCACAGGCGTCTGTGAACATCTCTCTTCAGACAAGTCCTCACACATCTTCAAACACTTACAAAGCTCAGAACGTTGTCACCAATCTTGCTCTACGGATTGTTTCGAAATCCTTGATTCTACCCCTACTAAATTTCAACTTAAACTTAAGGAGGTTATACATATAAATTGGCGAAAGCCCAATTTAAATCAACAAGTTCATCACGTCAATCTGACACTTACGCTTTAGGCTTTACATTCTTTCCAACACTTTGCAAATCACTCAAACATGTAATCTATTTTTGTCACTTAATCATAATTAACTATGCATGTTTCGCCTAGTTGTTATATAGTCCTAGCGGTTTTTCAAATATTCTGTAACTGACGATGATGTTAGTAACATCAAAACATGTCTTATTAACTAAAAAATGTTGTAATCTTCTTAAAATCATGATTTGCTTCGTGCTGTCTCGACCTTTTGATGTCTATTTTAATTAGTTTAATGTTTATTTCATTTTGATCACGTTACATTATTTAAAACCACAACAAAACTGTACTGTACACCTGTGTATTACACTGTGATGCAACACAGAAGCAACTTGAGGCACAACTCAACACATAAATATGATGAAATTCTTACTTGGAATGCTTTTTCCAACCAATTGAAGTTTTATTCTCTGCAAAATAATAAGAAGTAGATACACAGTCAAATTTAATTTGGAGATGAAGCCATCTAAAGTGGTAAGCGTGCTATTTTTCTCCAGAAAGACATTTCACTCTTGCAGTGCCTCTCTCCACCCATGTGAATACATATGTAAATGGGTACTGGCAAACTTAATGCTGTGAGGCATTGTAGATAGTAGTCTATCAATGAAGACAGTCACACAAACGAAAAAACTCTTGATTCTTCCATTTGAAATGCACAAGGCTTACAATTTTCATCCAACTTTCATTCTTCTTTTGGATCATCCAGAACAAAATTAAAGTAACTTTAGAAGAGATTGTATGAAGAATATTTTGGAAGAAAACTCTGTTTTGCTCACTTTCCTGACATGCTCTATTCAATTCAAAGAGTGTTGTCTCATGTCAAAGCAGACTGCATTGATGACTGCTGGTTCAATTGATGGCAGAAACAATCAATTCAAAGCAGAAATGTTATCACTATCGTAGTCCAACATACATTAATTAACTAAATCAATATCTTACAAAGTCACCACAGAGTTTCACTTTCTATTATAGAGCCCCAGGTAAAGAACCCTGTTCTAGACTAAATTATTTATGCTCTGGCCACTTTTCCTTTAAATAATACTCTATTCTAGACCAAAACTGTCTGATTTCTGTACCCTATCCCAGACTCAACTGCCTGAAAACCATACCCTTCACAGCGGCATATACCCATAGCTTATTAATGGGAGTACCACCCCCCCTCCCCTTTCACGGGTTATTTACCAACTCCTATCCAACATTAAAGGGCTCAGTTAAGGGAAAGTCAGTCATAAGTATTCATAAAGAAATTGTGCATAAATTCACACATTACCTTGTCCAGGAACTACTACATCAGCACTTTGCACAGCCTCAAGGGGTAAACTACACTTCCAACAAAACAGTGCACCATCACAACTTACAGTATATGTCTAATTGAATACTGTCAAGTCTGAAATAATTCATCATTCGATAATACACATACAAGCTATCAGTCTAATAAACTATGTCAAACCTTCAATGCTGTCCTAAAAAGACAAAAATTGGTGCATGTGCTCTTTTCAATGAAGCCCCCACAAACTATATCGTCTATCAATAGAAAGGTTATGAAACATAGAATTTGTTAAAATTATGCTCTATTTTGGTGATTCTTTTTCTTGTCACCCTGGCACTCTTATTATAATAATTACTTTATTTTATATTCAGTAACTTGCACACTTTGTAAAACTTAATTATTCTTTTTTTCAAAGAATGTTAGCTTGAATTATAAACTTTACAATTGAAGGGTAAAAAAATTCACAAAAGAAGCCCTGCAAAGATTTGGAGTAACATTAACTTAGCACAGCTGACAAAGTGGTACCATAAATCCTCGAATTAGTGCCCAGGGTGCTTATTTCAAATTTAGGAGAAGATGAGAGACGCTTATTCAAGGGAGGGACGCTTATTAAATTTTTCCCAAATCATGGCCTGTCATGATCATTTTTTTAATACATCATCTGTGTGTAAACAACAACATAAGCTGTTTATTGACATGAAAAGCTGATCCTAAAGTTTAAATCGCAGCAGCGTTAGTACTTAACATGTTCAATGTGTTCACTTAACTGAAAAAAACAATGTACAAATCTAATACTACATGACGAAAACTATACATCCTTTGTTGTCTCATTACTTGTCCAAAAAATGGGGGAGGGGAGGGGGTGCTTATTTGAGGGGAGGGGGCACTTATTTTAAATTTTGGCTAATAGGAGGAGTGCTTATTTGATTGGGGTGCTCATTTGAGGAGGGCGCTAATTCAAAGATTTACGGTTTAAACAACTCAGGAAACATCATGCAATGCTTAGATTTAAGTTCAGGGCTTAAACAAACATCAGCAGCTCCCTAGATCAAATAGATCGGCAGTTATCTTACTGGCCACAGCAGATGCAATGTCTAGAACAGACAGAATCTTCCTGGCTTAAACTGTCAAATGGAAAATACTTTTTCCCTAGATATCTTATCTCTGCAAAGCCATTAAAACCAAAGTTGTTGTTCTCAGCACACAATGTTTTCTGATGCCAGGAGCACTGTTTCTATTCTTCTTTCAGGTGGAAATGCGAGAGAATGCCCTCTAAAAGTTGCTTGAAGCACTTTGAAATGACCATCCCAAACTGGTTGACAGAAAAGGGAATAACTTTTCCTGAGATGTAGGATGCAAAATACAGAATCAGATAGCCAGTAATTATGACATTCTACCAAAATCTGTGAACTCTTTGTGTACATGTTGTGAAATATAGACCTGTCAGCATGAAGCTGTCAGCGGTCTCACCAATTGGTTTAGGGTAGGAGAATCTTGTATCATACTACACTGTAGGTCAGTAGCATCAAAAGAAAGTTTAAAAGGTCTGATTCCCTGAAAGATCTTCCTCCCAAGAGCATGCTTACCTCACCAATTTTCTTTTCATGCTCACCACACCTGTTGTTCACACACTACAAATATGTAGCACATTGTAACAAAATTACACCAGCCCTGGAATACCTCTTATTACCCCAAATATCAGAATTACCAATTTCATAATACATAATCCCTGTTTAGAGCGTAATTCCCATCACTATTATCAGGGGTTTCATTAATGTTTTCAGCAGGAGGGCAACTGGTTTTCATAGGTGGGCAAAACTATTAGAACTGAACTGCTCTGAAAGAAAAACTTTCCAATAGATAGTCAAACCAGCCAGGCAAATTGTCCTCACAGCCAGTCAATTTGCCCAGTACCCCACCCTTAATGAAACCCCTGTATTATCCCCAAGGTATACATCCTCCACAAATAATAAGTTTACACTCTGAATTCAATACCAACAAAGATACATCCAGTGAGTTTTCTTCAAAGAAACAGCCTCTTACAGTGTTTCGGTGGCCAGACAGGGTGACTGGAGAAAAATTCACCACAGGGAAAAGTGAAAAGATACGTCCTGTCATGTCTCTGCTGCCCACAACAAAAAATCTGACCATAAAAAAGGAACACATACATGTAAACCTGAGTGCTTTTACACATTTACACTAAATACAAACACAAGTAAGTATATTGCAAAATTCTGACACTTAAGCCTAGGCTTCTTTTGTGTAATTATTTAGTTCACATCTCAGATAATTTTAGACAAATTTCATGGCTCTCAAAATCTCAATTTTTTTCAAACACCTTCTCTGAGTCTTGATTTATTTTGGAAGGATAAGAAAGTCTGGGGGCCACAGAAAATATATTAGTCTTACCATCTCACAAAGTCTCAAATTTTACTATTCACCATCCCTAGTGGAGGCACAGTGGACTAATGATTAGTGCACTGAACTCTGAATACAGCAGTCTGGGTTTGAGCTCTAGCTCATTGCATTGTGTGTTAAATGGAAATTTAATGCTAGGGGAACCCTGAGGGTATAGCCCTGCGATGGATGAGCATCCCATCCAGAGGGTGTAAAAATATTCCTAGTCGCTTGATGCTACAAAAACCAGGATAACCTCTGGCTGTATGGGCCACTGACCTGGTACAGACTTTTTGTGGTTATAGAAGGATTTGGAAGTGATGTCACATGTAACAATTGTTCAGGAAGTTGTCTTTTGTTCTGCTTATAATTATTACAAGCATAACTAAAGAATGTACAATTTTCAAACATTGAGAGCTGAATAATCACATACAGTAAATCACCTGTACAACCCTCTAAGTACATACACACTTTATAACAGAATATTCAGACAAAGAAGACGACGAAGCTCTAAAAGCTCCTTCAATGGCCGCCGACCTTGGGAAGAAACTGGATGAAGTCTTAAAGAGAGTCACTAAGCTGGATGTCATCGAAAACCGCTTCAATAATTTATACACTACTATGGCCAATATAAAAGGAGCTATTTCCAGCTTAGACAAGGATGTTGCTGAGCTGAAAGCTAAATCCAAAACCACCATCGACTCTGTGAATAAACTGGAACAAAGTGTAGACTTCAATGCCAGTGACATCGCCAACTTGAAACGTGACCTACTCAGGACCTCAAATTTGAGAACAAAAACCTCAAGAAAATGCTCCTGTATTCCGACTCCTACAGCAGAAGAAAAAACCTGAAGTTTACTGGCATTGTTGAAAATCCCAGCAACTCAACAGACAATCAGAATGTGGCGAAGTTGAGCGATTCCCTACTGAGTGAAAACACTAAATGTGACCGTGAACGGGAAAACGTACCTTAACGCTTATCCGTTAAACGGCCGCTAACAGACGGATAGCTAACGGATAGTTAACGGCCTTCACAACATTCTAACGTTTTGTCCTAACGTTCTAACGGTTATCTAATTGTGCCTAACGGATGATCAAAGCGTTCTAACGCTCTCTCCTAACGTTCTAACGGCTAACTAAGTATGTCTAACGGATGAAGAACACGTTCTAACGGTTGTACAGTTTGTTCTAACGGATGACTGAAGCCGTTTAACGGTTGTCTAATGGCCTACATCTAAGGACGTTTAACGGTTGTCTAACAGTTTACGTCTAAGGACTTTTAACGAACGAACAGCATAGCTTTCAGTCCAATGTTATAAACACATGCATAACCGTGCCAATCCATTATGTCTTACGTTCACGATTTCTAAAAAAAAAGAATCACAAAGTGCCTATTTCATCAGTCGTCGATGGGACAAACATTTAAAAATTATTTCCACGGTGAGCATTGAAAGCAAAACTCAGTGATATAAACTATCACTTCCTCATCGAGACAGACAAACTCAGAATTCGAGTCCTTTATTATCGTGTGGAACGCGAAACGTCGCTAAACCTACGTGTAAACAATTTAACTCGCCAGTCGAGCAGGGTGAACATTTATTGTTTTACTCAAATGGATTTGTCGCTTGTACTTATTTTTACACAATGACTTTGTCTAGAGTTTTTTAAAAGTAACTGTTTTCTCCAGCTGTGGATTCGCGAAAGATTACGCATTCTTGACAGAGCATGCGAAAAGCGGTACCTTCCGAAGCCACAAAGCTAGTCTCGAAACGACGGGCGTTTTGTTGGCGCTGGTTTCATCAGATAAAGTTGTTTTTGTCACATACATGTAGTTAAATTGGTTTCTTCTGATTCAGAGTCAGACAACAGTCTATCAAAATATTTATCAAACTTTCCGCCGGAATATGGCTGTTTCTTACATCTTGGAAGATGTAAACAACTTTATGCAAATTTTTGAACCCGCACTTTGTGACATTGACAAACGAGCACAAGTTCTTGACACGTGATCAGTGTTTACTTCGCAGAACATCTTTATTCATCGCATGGCCATTGGTTGAGTTTTCTCCGTGTTTGGTTCGTTCATTTATGGCATTTGTAAGGTATTTTTAACTTTCGTTTGTTCACGACTTACGGTAACAAATTACAAGCTCTCGAAACAACTGGACTTTGCCGAATAAATAAAACAGTTCATATAATGACGATCGTTGTTATGATTTTACATGTCGTTTCTGTTTTCGAAAGCGGCAAACGTGTTTTGTTTTGGATCGTGTATAATAATTATAGTATGAAGGCTTTATTGAACTTCATTTGAGTTGTATTTATCAATCATCAGGGCATCAAAAAATAATAATCGCCAAACTTCTCATCGAAAGATAGCTATCTCTCATGATTGTTTTGAACTAAATGGAAGCCAAGAGCTGCTCTCGTTTCACACTGTGTTAGGCTACGTACCACATGCTACTTCAACGGGTGCCATGCCATTCTAACAGAATCGTTACCCGTTTAACGTATGCTAGTTTATTCTAACGGATCCTAACGGCTTCTCTAGCTGTGCTAACGGATACAGAGTTTTTGCTAACGGTTATGCTGTCCCGTCTAACGGTCTGATGCTAACGGCTAACGGATACATGTTTCTTGCTAACGGTTGCACTCTCCGTTCTAACGGCCCGATGCTAACGTCTAACGGTTGGGCTAACGCCCCTAACGTTTTAAGAAAACTTTCTAACGGATGACTAACGGATGCTTAACGCTTTTGCCTGTCTAACGGATAAGCGTTAAGGTACGTTTTCCCGTTCACGGTCACAAATATGTCCTTTTTAATTTCTTGGAAGATGAACTTAACATCACCGATGCAAGGAAAAGAATCAAATTTCAAAGGGTCCATTGTTTGGGCAAACCAAGAAGCAGCAGCGATCCTCATCCGATTATCGCTCGTTTTCTCTGCTACCAGGATAGAGAAGAAGTTATGCAAAAAGCACAAGCGAAACTGAAGCAGTTTTTACTTGGTGTTGCAAGAAAAATCCCGATATTGTATTTTTACACGAAACGCACTTGAAAAAGGATACTGAGGTGCAATGGAGAAACGAATGGGGTGCCAACATTATATTGTCCCATGGAAACTCTAATTCTTGTGGGGTTGCTGTCCTATTGAAGAAAGGTACCGATTGCACTATTCATTCCAGAATCATAGACCCCCAGGGAAGTTATATTATTCTCAAAGCTGACATTGCCGACCATAAATATACCCTGATTAACATTTACGCCCTGAATAAGGACAATGATATAGCTAACTTTTTGGAGAAGCTAAGGAAAACCCTACTAGAAGAACATTTTGACGCAGATGAAAAAGTTATTGTTGGAGGTGACTTTAATTGTACTATGAACCCATTGTTAGACAAGAAAGGCAGTTCTTTGGCCCCACGTAAAATAGCAATTGCAAGTATTGAATGCTTTCAAGAGGAATTCATTTTAGTGGACATTTGGCGCGTCAAAAACCCAGAAATTAAAAGCTTCACTTGGTGCCAAAGCTCTCCACAAATATTTAGTCGTGTAGACTATTGGTTTATTTCTAATAATTTACCAGCTTGGATAAAATCAACTGACATAATTCCAGCTCTCAGAACAGATCACTCCGCAATTATGCTCGTGGAGGAGGACAATGGGCTAAAGCATAAGAAAGGTCAGGGTTACTGGAAAATGAACTGTACTATTCTAGATGATTCCTTCTATAACGATGAAATTTCAAATTTATTACCAAAGTGGGTTGGAGAAGGTCGAAAAGAATTGTCTGACAATAGAAGCATCTGGGAATGGACAAAATTTAACGTAAGAGACCATACAATACAATTCTTGATGAAAAGAGCCAGAAGCAGAAAGGATAAGGAAGCTCAATTAGAAAAAGAGTATGCCTCAGCTAAACAGATATATGAAAATGATTCTTGTGAAAACAACTTGAATATGCTGATTACGGCTTGGAAAAAGATAGAATCCTTTTATGAAGAGAAAACGAGAGGGAAAATAATTCGAGCCCGTTGGCATGAATACGGTGAAAAAAGTTCCAAATACTTTCTCAACCTAGAAAAATGAAACCACGTAAAGAAACATATGCCGAAACTGAATTCTAATAATTCATCGACCACTGATCCAACAGTCTTTCTCGCTGAACAGAAGCGCTTTTACCAAGATTTGTACACGAGTAGAAACAAATGTTCTAATAATAACGTTATTGAGACTTTTCTGATGAATTTAAACATCCTTAAACTCACAGATGAACAAAAAGATTCGTCCAGATTTTATGCGCTGGGAAGAATATTCAAAGTTGCGTTATAAATAATGGTTTCATGTTGGACTTTTTTGCCTTGGAACGTGGGGTCAGGCAAGGGGACCTATTATCTCCCTATCTCTTTGTACTAGCAATGGAAGCTCTAGCAATCGCTGTACAGCAGAATACGAGTATCAGAGGCATCTCTATCAATGGACAAGAAAACAAACTGCTCCAGTACGCAGACGATACAACAGCAACCTTTCTGACTTTAACTCAGCCCAAACTTTTTTGACTTATTAGATACTTTCAAACTGCTTTCAGGTTTAGCAATTAACTATAGTAAAACAGAAGGTATGTGGATCAGATCTTGTAAAAATAACAACTCTAAACCCTTGGGTATCAAATGGCCTCGTGAACCTATCAAGGCTCTAGGCCTTTACTATTCATACGACCAAGCCCTTCTTCGAGAGAAAAACTTCTTCGAGAATTTGGACAAGATTAAAAAACTTCCTGAACATGTGGTCCTGTAGAGGCTTGTCACTTTACAGCAAGGTGACTGTCATTAAATCCTTAGTTATACCGAAAGTCATTTACATATGCTCATGCCTGTTGCAGATGAATTTGTGAAAGAGTTAAATAGACTAGTTTACAAATTTCTGTGGAATGGAACAGATAAGACAACCCGTCTTTTGACAATTAACGATTATGCTAAAGGTGGTTTAAAAAATGATTGACATAGATTGTATGATTAAATCTTTGCATTTGGCCAGGCTACAAAGGATATTTTATGTTATGGGAGGCCTGTGCAAATGGTATCTCTCTCACCTTTTAGCAAAGTTTAGAGGTCTGTTTCTGTTAAACTGTAATTACGATGTTAATGACCTCTCAGTTCCTTCACTATTCTATTCTCAACTTTTGAAATGGTGGTCAGAGTTTCGTAAAGACTTTGCTTCTCCAAAAGACTGGCACGATATAATATGGAAAAATTGGGATATTCGTATAGATGGCAGTCCACTTTGTTATAAAAATTTCTTCCTCTCAGGTGTAGCGTACTTGAGGGATCTCCTTTTAAATTGCAATAATATTGATTTGAGATTGCTGCGAGGAACATAGAAAAGTCTAATTTTCTTGTATTTATGGGCCTTTGGGACTCCATTCCACCTCACCTACAGGACAACACTATAAGTAGCTCCCCATCCTCTACTATACCATCTTTCTCCACTGGCAATGGCAACGAGGTATTTTGTGTTTAAAATGTTAACCTAAGAAGTCAAGGGATTACTATTCACTACTTATCAGCAAAAAAGCCAAACTACCAAATGCAATCACCATTCTTCATAGGGATTTCAACCTGTCAGAAAAGCAACTACAACAAGTCTTTTTGCTCCCACATAAAGTTGCTCTTGAACACTACGTCAGAGCTTTTCAGTATAAAGTACTTAATAGAATCCTTTATATAAATGAAAAGCTTCACAAAATTGGCTTCATTTCACAGAAAGATTGTACATTTTGTAAAAGCGAATTAGAAACTTTAACCCATTTGCTGTACCACTGTCCTTTCTCTATAGCATTTTGGAAAGATATTGAGGTGTATTGGTCACTGGTAAAAAATGAGCAAATTCACCTAACTTTAGAAGATATCATAATGGGCATTATAAAAAGACCATGCCCCTTACTTAACTACTTTTTACTGATTGCAAAAATTTACTTGTGGGACTGTAGAAGAAACCAAACCTTTCCAACTATTTATGGATTTAAGGCTAAAATCGAACTTAAGTATGAAACAGAAGCGTACATTGCGCAAAAGAGTAATAAAATAGAATTTATACAATTCAAATGGGCGAACTGTTTTCTGTAAGATTACTACCAGTTTTACTATTATGTTATGTTTAACTGCAGTTATTTAACTATTTAATACTTATTCTTTTGTATAAATACATATACTGTATGGAATGTAAATAGCTGCATTGTAAGTAAGTGTAAGTGCACTGTAAGTAATGTGTAATGTATGTAGTTGCACTGTAAGTAACGTAAATAACTGTATTGTTTAATATAAGCAATGTGAAAATGAATAAAAAAACATACACACTTTATTGCAACTCCCTACAAGGGTTCTTCAGTTACATGACTACTTATAACTTACTTATGACAAACTTACTTATAGAACTACTTAAAACTACATATTAAATAAATCATGATATATAACTGAACACTTCCTGAAAAAAATTTTTACACTACACTGAAACATTAATGAAATTCTCTTTCAGAAACAATTTCCTAAATGAAACACTGTTTCTAGTGCAAGAGTAAGTTATTATAAAAAAGGTACCTTACTTGCTTATTTTCATGATTTGGGAAAATGAGATTTTGATATCCATGATAAGACAGTAATTCGCTATTTTTTTCTGCTCGTGAACCCCCTGTACAACCCCTGTACAACCCTCCAAGTAGAGTAATCAGCCATGCTCAACGCTTTTTTCATCATTACTTTTCTTCTTAATTACCGGTATCTCTTTGTCCAGTGATGCACATTGTAGTCAACTTTTGGGCAAAACTCTCTAACATACCCAGTAATAAAAGAAGTGTGTGTTGTGACTATTTTACATATGATACAATCTTCTATATTCAGCCTTTTTAGGAGTCAAAGTCTAATTTTACACCATCTTGCAAAATGAAACTTCCAATCTTTGTGCCAAGCCGCATGGGTCATGGGAAAGGACAATTCACTGTGCATGCAGAGCTTTTGTTGTCCATTTCTACCCATTCTCTTCCTACATTCCAATCATCTTCTACCACAATCTGGAATTCATTAACCCATCCACTTTTGTTCTACTTTCTCTCATATACTCCCTTTACCAAGCCTATATGTAGAAGCACACCCTAATGACTGGAGGTGTTACCTCAAAGAACACATGCACTTGCAATGTGGATTCAATGGGTTAAACTTGTAAGCAAATTTGCAACTCTTTAAATTTTCCACCCTACCAGAATCTCCAAATTAGCAGCTTTGGTGTTGTTCCCAAGAGGCCAACCAGGGAAGTGGTACCTCATTGTAGATCTTTCCTCCCAGGAGGGGGGGGGGGGTAGTGTCAATGATGGGATCAACCCAGATGAGTTTACCATTCACTACATCACCATGGATCAGGTGATTTGCCTAGTATCCAAGTTTGGTGCAGGGGCCCTTATGGCCAAATTTGATGTGGAGGTGGCATATCGCAATGTGCCTGTGCACCTGTCTCATCACTACCTGCTGGGAATGAAGTGGTGCAACCAATTCTATGTGGACTCAGCTCTCCCCTTTGGCCTTCAATCAGCTCTGTTTATCTTTAACACAATTGCAGACATGGTGGAATGGATCCTGGTCATTTCCTACCAGATACGAGATTGACTCCATTACTTGAGTGATTTCATCACTGCAGCCCCCCACCCCAGTCACAACAGTGTGCACATAACCTGGGGACTGCCCTGGAAGTTTGCCAATGGCTAGGTCTCTTTCTGCACCCAGGCAAGCATGTGGGCCCCTCCACAGTGCTCATTGTCTTGAATATTGAGCTTGTCTCCCCTTGGAGAAGTTGTCATCTTTACAAGGTTTGATTAGTTCCTGGCTTCCTTGAAAGTGGTGCAACAGACAGGAGTTTGAATCACTAGTAGGACATTTGTATCATGCTGCTAAAGTGGTGTAGCTGGGTAGAACATTATTACGCCGCATGATTGACCTGTTATGCTGCTTACAGAGGAGAGATCACCCATTCATCTTAACCAAGAATTTAATCTGGACCTTCTCTGGTGGCACCAGTTCTTGTCTGACTAGCATAGCACAAGCTTCTGGCTCTTCCTAAGACTGTTGCCTGAGGCTGATGTTGAAGTGTCATCTGATGTTGTGGGTTCGATCGGTTAAGGAACGCATCTGAAGGGCTACTGGTCTGCTGGCTCATGGGCTCCTTCCCAACAACAGCAGTCTATTGCCTATAAGGAGCTCTTCCCTGTAGTTCTTGCAGCTCATATCTGGGGACACTTGTGGGTCAAAAAACATGTCTTTTTTGCTCAGACAATGATGCTGTAGTTCACATCTTAAACATCAGGACCTCAAGAGTGCCCTGCTTAATGTGGTTGTTGTGCAGACTGTTATTCTCAGCTGCTTGTCATAGCTTCTCCTTTTCCTCTCACCATGTGTCAGGTGCTAACAATCAAATAGCCTCTTCCCACTCCAGTACCCCCCAAACTCCTAGCAGAATTGACGTCTCCGCCTTGGAGCAGCAGTGCTACTTGCTTCTAACCCAAGGTCTCGCTCCTTCTACACGACAGTTTTATTTCCTTCTACTGTCAGCTTGGTAAGCTACATTCCTCGGGTTCTCCTTGCCCAGCTGACGAATGGACTTCGTGCCTATTTGCCACATTTCTGGCTCAAACAATACAGCACTCGTCAATTAAGGTCTACTCGGCTGGGGTTAGAGCACTCCACATTGAACAGGGGTTGCAAGATCCTCTTGCCAACTGTCTTTGCCTAAAGCGGGCTGTCTGTGGTATTAAGCATTGTCAGGGCTCCCCTCTTTGGCAGTCTTTGGATCTTTGTCTCCTGGATCACCACATGTTCTAGGCTGCCAGTTCACTCGGGTACTTTGGCTTACTGTGCACCTCACAGTTTACAGTGCCCAATATAGCTAGCTTTTCTCTATCACTCCATCTGGGTGTTCAGGGCGGGGTTGTTCAAAGCCCGATTAAGCTAACCCAGGATAAGCGAGAATTTTGATTTGACTCTTGTAACTTTGCAGTGAGATTTTCTGTTTATATTGTTTGGCTTTCTGTTTTGAGTTTTTATAATCTCAAAATACACAAAACATAAGCAGTGAAAAACAATTGTATACAAGAAATATTTATACTTCGGTTAACTTTTAATCGTGGGTTAGCATTAACCACCTTTTGAACAACCCGGCCCAGGGCATTGCAGTGGACTCTCCCTGTCAGCCTCCTCCTGCATGCGCTTAAAGACCAAGGGCTTGAAGACCGATCCCTTTAGGAAAGGCCGCTTCATCCATATTGGCATTGGCTGGCATCATCTTTGTGCAGTCCACTCTGTGATGACCTATCTCACTAGCAAGGGTAATGCACCAGGTCCCCTGTTCCTGTTACAGAATGGGCAGCCTCTTTCGTGTACTTGTCTCACGGACTGACTTTGGCAGATTATGGCCTCAGCTAACATACCTGGAAGCTTCTCCAGCCATAGCTTACGCATCGGGGCCACCACCATTGCGGCATGCAATGGAGTTCCTGATCATCTAATACAAGCCATAGGCCGCTGGTCTAGCAATGCCTATAAGCTTTACATCAGGACTCCATCAGAGTTGTTAGCAGCACTCTCCACTAAGCTGGCATAAAGGATTTACCTTAGTCACCTGCTCTGCCTCTTAGCGCTTGACTCCGGCTTATGTAGCATCATGCCCTAATACAAGTTTTTCCTGGGTCTTGTTGCACTATCCAGCATTTTGTCTCTTCAGCCTTCCCCTCAGCCATTGCTTCCACATCAGGGCTGCCTCCACCTTCGCTCGCAGTGGACTTCAGGATACCTTTTGCACTATTAGTACCACTCTGCTTAAAGCTGGCATAAAGGATTTGTCCTGGTCACCTGCTGTGCCACTTAGTGCTTGTCTCCTGCTTCTGTCACATGGCACCTTAATATAGTTTCCTAGACTTGCAGCAACATTTGGACATTGGCCTCGTCAGATGTGTGCTGTTCATATTCACTAGGTGCTTGGAGTTAATTTGGGGATTGAAGGTTCCAGGTCACCATGTTCTTGGGTCCCTCTGTTCTCCAAGCACCTGGAGAAAGGTTTCCTTTGGGTGGTTCCCGCTTCCAGGGTTGCTATGGTTCCCCTTCTTCAGCTTAGGGCTTTTTGCTCCCCACTTACCCTTTAGGCGTGACCTGTGGGGTAGCCCTCAGGGGATTCGCAGGGCTCTTATACTTCACCGCACTACTTGTGCAGTTAGCTGATCTTTCTGAATCATTTGCACTTTGTACTAGCAAATCTCTGCTGATTCTTGCTCCCTCTCCTCCCTCCCTCTTGGCTTGCTGGTTTCTTGGTAAGTATTGGTCAGGTCAGTTGTTTCTACTGATACCTTTCAGTGTGACAGTGCCAGTTAGCAGCTGCTTCTTGGGGGTGGTTCCCACTTCCAGGGTTACCATGCACACTTCCCTTCAGCTTATTGCTTTTTGCTCCCAACTAACCCTTAAGGTTCCAGTTCCCAAGCTCATCTATTTGTGACGAGTTTAAAATGGGTTAACAAACTTGCAACTGGCCAAGCACTGTATTACTCACCTGGAGTCTGCAGACCAGTCTATACAGACAGTGTCATCAAAGAGGCCTGTGTAAGTTCTATGAACAGTGAAGGGTGCAAACTCTTTACTATAGTCAGGAGCATGCCAGACCTTGATTTGCTTTCCATGAGTAACAGCTATAAACCTTAAACAAAGAACAAAAGGTATAAAAATCACATTGATTTCTAATTCACTACATTTTACAAGTGGATATACCATAGGAAAGATCATACACCAGGTATATTTCAACTGTGCAGAAAGATGTAAAGACATAAATGATCATCACAGCTACGTACACATAAGGAGTTATGAAATAAGGGTGGAAAAAATTCCGGCTTGAATAGGTTCAAGGCTGTTAACCCAGATAATGGATTGGCTAAATGATAGGATTACTTTGCCAGGGTTTAACATAGTATGCAATATATTCTGTGTTGATTTACTTTGAAGGGCAGAGAATTAAGAGGCAAGAAGGGAACACAAAACAAATGGTTCAACAATGGATAGTCGCTATCTTGCACTGAGCACCTGGTAGGACTATGGCCGCAAAGTGTCATGGTTGATTACATACATATAGGCACGCAATGCGGGCATACTCATACTCTCACTAGCATATCAACATTCTGTATTAATTAATTTTTAACTTGTGAATTGCGATAGCAAGTCACAAGTTGATGGTGGTGTGCAGATTATGTAACTGATATGCAAATGAGGAGTTGGTCATTCATCTGTTAAGTTTTTGTGCCATTTCTGCTGACCAGCAAAAAATCAGTGCATGGGTAGAAATCAGAGCATGTCTTCAGTAAATAGTGTGGGCACATAATTACATTATTTTAGATATTACATAAGTTTGCGTGTTGCACTAAAACTGGAAACTTTTATTGTTTGCTTTTCAGTCAGAGTTCATTGACAGCAAATTAGAAATAACAAACAGAACAAAGCATGAGCTCAATATAAGCCAAACATTGTGATCAATAGTGAGACAGAGGTGAAATTGATGGAAGCTGATATTGAATAGTTCCGAGGCAAACTTAAAGATTGACAGAAGGCAATCCGTATGTGGCTGCTAATATTGATGGTAGTATCATATTTGATGGTAGCATTAAGTGGTACGGGCTGAACCTGAATTATGAAATTTTGCAAACCAAAGCGAATTTCACTTTGGGCAAGTAGGACGATTTTCATGAATGTAAATCGGTCAACAGAAGACAATCTGTATGTATCTGCTAATATTGATGGTAGTATCATATTTGACAGTAGTATTAAGTGGTACAGGCTGAACCTGAATTATGAAATTTTGCAAACCAAAGCGAATTTCACTTTGGGCAAGTAAGAAGATTTTCATGAATGTAAATCGGTCAACAGAAGACAATCTGTATGTGTCTGCTAATATTGATGGTAGTATCATATTTGACAGTAGTATTAAGTGGTACAGGCTGAACCTGAATTATGAAATTATTTTTGCAAACCAAAGCAAATTTCACTTTGAGCAAGCAAGAAGATTTTTATGAACGCAAATCGCTCAACAGAAGGTAATCCGTATGTGTCTGCTAATATTGATGGTAGTGCTTATCATTATTTGATGGTAGTATTAAGTGGTACGGGCTGAGCCTGAATTAAGAAATTTTGCAAACCAAAGTGAATTTCACTTTGGGCAAGGAAGAAGATTTTCATGAACCCAAATCGAATGCGAACTTTAAAATTTTGCCCACAGGCCAAACTTTTGAGATTGTTCTTTTGTTTACAGTATGTATTGGGTTCATGCTGAGTTTACCTACTGGGTTTACGCTGAGGTGTCATATTACAAAGTCACACAACAGTCATTCAAATTTAGCTCGTAGAATTCTTCTCTTGTTAGACAAACGCGTCAGAGAATAAACAAGTCTGCAATTTAGTGAACAAGTCTGAATTTAGTGACCTGTGGAGAAAGATGTAAAGATCATGGCAGTTTTGTACATAGCTTAAGCAGTTGTGAAAATAAGACCTCAAATCAGGATTCAAACCCAAGACCTCTGCAGCACCAAGACAGAGGTGAAATTGATGGAAGCTGGTCCAGAGTGAATTGCACTTTGGGCAAATGAGATTTTCATGAATGCAAATCGAATATGAGCTTTCGTATTGGCAGGAGTTGATTCTGAGAAGCTAGATATCATATTAAAAAGTGACATATAACAGTCATGCAAATGTGTCTTGTAGAATTCTTCTCTAGGTAGAAGAAACACATTGGGGAATAAACAAGTTTGCAACTATAGTTTTTGTTTTTTTCAACAACTGAAATCAATTGCGAGCTTTAAAATTTTGCCTTCAGGCTAAAATTCCGAGTTTATTCTTTTGCTTGCATTTTGGTTTTCATATCACATAACAGTCATGCAAATTGTCCTCTAGTTAGAAGTAACACGTCAGAGAATAAACAATGTTGAAACAGTAATTTGGATAGTTAGTGTCGCTTATTTTGTAGTAAAAAAATATTATTGTTCTCAATTGTTTGGAGGACTGCCAAAATTTTTGAGCACGTTTTTTTGTTTTCATCTTGCATTCATATCAAAACACTAAGAGACATGAATGAGTTGGTGTCCTATTGCAAAGGCACGCAACTGTTACACAAGCTCAGCTCGAAAAAGTGTAGTGTAGTTCTCACAAATGTGACCTTCCATAGGAAAACACGTCTTATCGAACATTTCAATTTGGGCCAAACGGTGTTTCAAACGCCCTCAAACGGCGTTTGCAAGGCATTTGCAAAGGGTTTGCAAAGCGTTTGCAAAGGGTTTGGAAAAAGTTTGAAATGCTTTTAAAAGGGTTTGTAAAGCGTTTGAAAGGGTTTGGAAGGAGTTTGTAAAGCGTTTGAAAGCGTTTTAAAGGAGTTTGTAAAGCGTTTGAAAGGAGTTTGTAAACCTTTTGAAAGGAGTTTGTAAAGCGTTTGAAAAGAGTTTGCAAAGGGTTTGAAAAGAGTTTGCAAAGGGTTTGCAAAGCGTGTGCATGGGCTTTGCGAAGGGTTTGCGAAGAGTTTGAAATCGTTTGCCTAAGGGTTTGTATGCTAATAAAAGCCATCTTAGTTATAATTTTCATAAAACTTCAGTACGTTAAACCCTTTGGAGCGTTTTTATTCGGCTTCGGTGGTTTTGACAATCGGTCGTTTGCTTCTAATAGTGATCCCGTACGAAACTTCTGAGCGAGACACGGTGGCTATCTTTAAAACGGGGAACGGGGAATCGGGGAATGGGAATGGGCAACGGGCAACGGGAAACGGGGAATCTTTAAAATGGGGAATCTTTAAAAGCGGGAATCTTTAAA
>NW_028301564.1:9442500-9445000 GCF_042242905.1 Orbicella faveolata | reverse complement strand
ATATGGTTCTCCAGCGGCATAACAAAAGAATAATGACATCACCATTTGTCTTTATGGTGAAAAAATTCTCATGAGTTAAAAATAACTTCGATCTGGCTAAACAAGTATTAACAAGGACTAGAAAACCTAACATAATATTGTTGTACTAAAAGCTTGGTAAACAATAACACAGCAAGAAGGGTAATCTACCTCAACAAGTGCAGAACAAGATTAACATAGCCAAGTCATTATTTTCCTGGTGAAAATCCAGGTAATCAAGAACTCAAACAAAAAAGAAAATTACAAACAAAAATTCCCTTAAAAACACATGATACAGATAGCCCCAGAACTAAGCCTCCTAGACAGACACTCTTTGGGCTCATCATGCAAAGAGTGTCTGCATAGGAGGTAGGAGGCTGACCAGAGGAAGATAAATATCCAATGAACGTAACACATTTATTTACTACAAATGCATCAGTAGATGCTCACAACCATGCCCTATATACCATACCTCCTGAAAGTATTTACCCATCAGGACGCAGTAAAACCTCGTCCTTGCCGAAGTGCTCTGTCATGAATTCACCGCGGTGGGGCGAATTCCTCAACCTTGTCCTAGACGGATGTGACCAAACACCATGGCAAGCCAGACGTGGTATATCCAGTGAAGAAACAATAGAAGCTAATTTCTTTTGCTAAAAATTATTTCTTTATTGATTACTCTTACACATGAAACTTCAACTTGAGGCAACTAGCATCACTGGCTTTTTCACCAACAAAATGTAGCAGTGCTGGTTGTCAAATGCACATGCATGCCAGCAGTTACAAAATACTCCTATATTATTAGAATCTTGTTAATTCACTTGGTGTATTACTCTCTTCTTTTTTTTTCAAAATACACATCCAGTTGCAAGTTTATAGATGGCAATGGCTCAGTTAAAAAGCGAAATAACGATGTAATAATATATCGTGACTCCTTACATTTGCGTAACGTTCAAAACATGAACAAACAACTCGAAGGTTGCTTTTGTCACAGAACCAGTAAAGATATTTGCTGTTTCTTTCACTTTTGCCACACAACAATCAACGAACAAAATGCCAAAACAAAACATTTCGCTAATTCATCGAGTTGTTTCCAACACACGTGCACGGTAGCATTTCTGGGACTACACGCAGTTTGCATTCTGTGGTTTGTTCCCATTTTGCCGTAAATGTTACGTTGATCATGAACTCAATCTCAAATTCAGAGCAAACCGATAAAAGTTTCTGTAGTTATAAATCAGATGACAATAATTATAAACCAAAAAATTCAAACTGAGGGACAAAAAATACTTCTTGAAGAAGTCTGTCGGTATTTCACCCACTTGCTGCTTGTCTCTTTGTCAGTGGAAATATTACAATTATTCCCCCCAAGGTAACTAAGCGGTGTTTGAGCTTGTTCAATAATTTGTGTTTTCATTGCCAGAAGCATAGAAAAGAGACCACCGAAAACAGCTTTAATAGTAAAGTTGTTTCTTGGCAAATGAAATTTGAACCACTCGCTCAATCTTCCCAGGAACACTAAACACTGAACAATTCCCGAACAACTTTTAGCAACCTTTACATTTGATTTATAACACAAGAGCAATGTCAGCTGTATGTATTCTGTCATTCGACACATTCTCACGATGTAAACTTCATATAAACAACTCTCAACATGCACTGCCACGTGTGGATGTGACTACAAAAACGTGATTTCTAATGCGACATGAGTTTGAACATATGAAAGTTAACAAGAGGCTCCAAGTAGCCTATACTCATGCCCAGGAGGTTACAAGTTGTATAAAATAGATACACAATGCATACATAGTCAGACAAGCAATTTGAAAACGTTTGCCATCTGACAACTAGAAATAATACGGGAGAAATGCTAACTTGAAAAAAGTGCATCATAGATCTAAGATATAGATACTTAAGATGCAGGAGAGAAGATGAGTACTGTAACGCAATATGCCATCTTTATTACAAGGATATCATCAGGCAAATAACAAAGCAAGCTGAGTCGAAAAATTATAGATAGAGAATTAACAAACGATCAGAATTGCAAACTGGATGAACTATCTTTTTTCATAGCAATTCTGAACTAAATCTCTTTCGGCATTTTTTGTTCAAGTAAAAGACTTGTTTATCTTGGCTGTTAGGATTATATTCCAGTACTTGGCCACTGTAATTTATATATAACAAATATCAACTTTGCCTTATTTTATTTTATTATTTTGTAATTTGATTTTAAAGTATACTTGAAACTTGATAAAATAACAGTACTCCTCAGTAGGCACCTGTTTTGTTTTGTAAGTCATAACATGCAATGCCACATTTCCAAGAATTAAAATGTTATTTTATATATATCCTTACACGTTGCTAAAAATGTAATAGGTTTCAAAAACTGATACAAAACTTAAACACACAAGCGTTTTGTTACCTGACATTGTTTGTCACATTGTTCTTGACTTGATCCCGATAGGAAATCAAGCAATTTCAGTTT
>NW_028301564.1:9407500-9440000 GCF_042242905.1 Orbicella faveolata | reverse complement strand
AATGTTTTTCTGAGACTTTCTCAAAAACAAATGGGTTCTGGATTAGGATCAATACTTGCTTCGATTGGTGTTCCAATAGCTGTTGATTTAGTCAGTAAACTTTTCAAAAAAGGTAGTTGAGCTCCACAAATGGGAGCACCACCATTACCAAAATCAAAAGGTGGTTCAGCTCCTCAAATAGGACAGCCGCCTCCTTTTATTGGTACTTGGGATAAAACAATGGGTTATGGAACAAAAACAAAAGGTCTCGAAAAGGAAAAGGACTAAAAAAGAGTCCATTCAACCCAATTCCTCTAATAGGAGCAGTACTCTAAAGTTTCACAAAAATATTCCAATGAACACTCATGATTTGATAGAATGGTGTAAGTATCTCAAAATACCAATCAATGAGGTTTTGTCAAGAGATCACTCAGTACCTCATAATCATAGGCAAGCATTATTTATTTACAATCTTGAACCTTCATATATGAGTGGATCTCATTGGGTTACAACATATGTCAAAGATAATAAAAACAAAGGCACGCAAGGCATGCAAGAGTTCTTTTTTGTGTGAAGTGTTAGAGATAAAAGCATTCATGGTACAGTAATGATTTGGTTAATTTCACAATTTTTTTCGGTTACGATGTTACAACGGTCATGGTAAGATAGCTAAATAGTAAGTCATAAAATGTTTGACTAAACAAACTACAGTAATCTGACGCATCTCCAGATTAATGTAGATAACATCTTATTTTCTAACAGGCAATTTGATTCGTTCTTTGATACAACCCGCACTGTGATTGGTGTGACACGTGCGCATGCATAACTCCCTCACTCACTGATCACATAGCCCTTCCAACCCCAAGAGGAATTTTTGCTCAAAAATACTCAAGTTAATTTAGAGACTTTTTGCATTTTATACGAGTTGTAAGTTTACCTTTTTACACAACACAACACAACACAACACAACTTCACCGAAAATAGAAAGAAAGAGGAAAAAACCTCTGACATGTTGAAAGTCTGATTTAATTAAATTGCACTTTAACTTGGTGCCACGCAGTCTTCAAAGAACATTTGAACAGTTTTCATACTTTTTACCTTTAAAAATATCGGACTGAAATGAATGTCATCAGATAAAACTATTAAACTGCTACTGCAGAGACGTAAAAACTGTCCAGAAATGAAAGCTTCTTTTTTGTTTAACATCCTGGAAACAATAGCCGATAACTTGTCAGCTCTAATTGAATTTATCCCATATAAAAAACAAAAGTGTTAAGTTACTATTTGTTACTAAAGATAGCCAACATCTCGTGGGAGAGTGGTGACGATTCGTCCGCTCTAATTGAATTTACTCCCTTGTGAAAAACAAGTGTCAAATTACACTTTGTAACTAAAAAAAACAAAAATATCTTGTTATATTTGCATGCAACAACAAAACAATCGTTACCCACACTTACTACTGTAAACGTTAGAGCTGTTTTAAATCTAAAGTCTTGTTCCCTCTAAAACATGTCCTAAGAACTAGACGCAACGATTCGTGACCTCTAATTGAATTTACTCCTTGTGAAAAACAAAAGTATCAAGTTACCTTTGTAACTAAAAATAGAAATATCTCGTTGTATTTGCATACTACTAACTCACGAACTGTTTCAAACCTCAAGGCTCATCTCGTTCATTTAACTAAAATCCTCAGCCTAACCCACAGAAAATGTCGAAGTAAACCCAATATATGAATACTTCCTCCTCTTTTATAGAAGAATAAATATGGCCGCTCTGAACTCTATTGGGATCAAATCTTCTCACATACCATTTACCTTTACAACAAGAAATTTGATTGGCTGTTTATAGTAGATCCAATCTGATTGGTGTGACATACATACATCTCTCACTCACTCACTCACTTACTCACTCACTCACTCACTCACTCACTCACTCACCCATTGACCCGTCCATAACATACCCGACATGGCGACTAAGAGGTATTTTTTTTACAAAAAAAAACTCAATAAATTACTTTGATTCATTTGGAATGCTGCCATTTCAAGAGCTTGTAAATCATGCCAAGAGAAAAAACCTGACTTTATTACATCAAAATAATCAAATACAAAATCTTCTGACAACAACTTGTGGCTATTTTTGTTTGTACTTTCTGAACGAAATGAATAAGGGGAAATCATATTTGGATTTGTTAAAAGTGTTTGACTTACACAATACAATGAAGAATGAAAACTTCATTGAGAGATATTTCAAAAATATTATATAATATATATTATATATGAAATCTTATTGCGTGAAACAAAAAAGCAAACAGAATGTGTTTCAGGTAGTGAAAAATACATGAAGGCTAAAAGACTAATGTTAAAATGTAAATGTGCAGAATGTGGAATAACCAAAACCAAATTTGTGAAAAATCAAAAAGGTGGTGAAGCTTCTGCATGGACTGGTCAGTAGAAGAAGCCAATTGATTTAATAGAAAAAGGTACTTTAGCTGTTGTTAAAGAACCTGGAGCTAAAGAATCATTTGATGATTTTTGGAGTGGAAAAACATTTATTAGAGCTTGGGATAATATAACCGGTAATCATCCAGATCCAAATAAAGATGTTGCGTATAATGCACCAAGTACTGAAGATAATTATGTAGCACCAAAGAAACCGAAGGGTTGCAAGGTAATAACCACTTCTTATGATGGAAAAGGAAGAACTGTATCATATGGTTGTTCGAGATAAATAATATAATTAATATATATGAAGTCTTATTGTGTAAAACAGAAAAAGCAAACTCAATGTGTTTCAGGAAGTGAGAAATATGTTACAGCCAAGAATGGACAATTGATGATGAAATGTCAATGTGCTGAATGTGGAATAACCAAGACAAAATTCGTGAAAAATAATCAAACTGGAGGAGCTCGAGCAAGATATCATGGGCCTTCTGCCATTGACAAAGCAGCTTATGTGATGTCCAATTTTGTTACACCAGCTCCTAGTATTGCAGCTCTTAGTAAAGTTTTGGCTGGACAAGCTGTTAAAGGTGTGAAAGACAATATTGATTATTACAGAGGTGGTAATTTAAACTAATTCAGCCCTCACATGATGGGGGCAATATATTTCAACCAATGGACTTGGGTTACAAACTTGCAAAACTGACTGAAAAAGCTGAAAAAAGATCGAGAGGAAAAGGATTTACGAAAAAGGAATGGGATAAATATTATCCAGATTATCCAAAAGGTTATAAAACTGTAAAGACCAGAAAAGAATTCGACAAACATTTTCCAGGTTATTTAGAATCATTGGCAAAAAGTTCTTATGAGGAAGATATTAAAAAGAAAAAGAAAAGAAACGTCACTCTATCAAATGCTGCTAAAAAATATATCAAAGATCAATACAGGGACTTTTCGAACAATCATATAAATGAAGGCATAAAAATTAGTGATTATCAATACAAACCAAAAAGCGGATCAGGTATATATTGAGTTCTGTTGGAGATACAGCTGCTGAATTTTTTATCAGCAAAGGAATTCCTTATTTAGCCAAGAAAGGTACAGAAGCTGGAAGATATTATGTTTCTGAATTCATGAGAGATCCAAAATTACAAAAGAAAGCAATTGATTGGGGAATAAAGAAAGCAACACCAGTTATTCAAAAAGTTGGATCTGAAGCAATTAATCAATTATCAACCAAAGTGAGACCAAATTATAAGTATGAAACTGACAGAATGGATCTTGATGCTCATATGTACAAAGGTGGTGCAATTGACATCCACAAAGCTATTGGTAAAATACCAAAACCAAAGGCTGGATGGACATCAGGAAAGTACAAATATATGGGACCACATAATCCATTGGATAAACAACTGGAATATGTTAAAAATACGGGTCATGTACAACCATATAACAAAGTGGATGAAACAGCAGCCCATCATGATATTTGTTACAACATGGGTAAAAACAAAGGAGATTGTGATTGACAAATGATTAAGTCGTTGGATGAAATTCAATATGGTGAAATGCCAAAATGGGGATCAACAGCAAGATTCTTGATTGATAAAAAACAAAAACTAGGTCTTGGGGTATCAAAAAATGGAAAAAGCCATTGAGTGAAGTAAACTGGCAAGAAAAATTAACAGATGAGTTACATAAACCGATAAAACATAACTTTGCTGGACGGCATGTAATAGTCAATCGCATTGATGAAATATTGTATTCTGATTTAGTTGAAATGCAACAGTTTAGCAAAAGGAATAAAGGCTATAGATATTTTCTCATGGTTTTAGACATGTTTAGTAAATACGATTGGATTGTTCCATTAAAGGATAAAAAAGGTGAAACTGTAACTGAAGCATTCAAAGCCATTTTCAGAGAAGGAAGAAAACCACAATATTTATGGACTGATAAGGGTTAGGAATTCTATAACAAACACTTGAAAGATCTGTTAGAGAAAAATGGTATACAGATGTATTCCACTGAAAATGAAGAAAAATCATCTGTTTGTGAAAGATGGAATAAAACACTAAAAACCAAAATGTGGAAGCAGTTCAAGGTAATACACAGTATTTGGACATTCTACCTGAAATATTAAAACAGTACAACAACACCAAACACAGTACAATTAAAATGACACCTACAGAAGCCAGTAAAAAGAAGAATGAAGGAATTGTGTATTTTAATCTGTACGGTAATACAGAACCAAGGATGAAATCCCTTAAGTTTAAAGTTGGTGATAAAGTCAGAATAAGTAAGTACAAGAGAAAAGTATTTGACAAAGGACATACCCCAAATTGGACTGAAGAAGTATATACAAATCCAATCACTTACAAATTAAAAGATCTCAATAATGAAGAGATAAAAGAGAGTTTTTATGAACCTGAGCTGTTAAAAGCTTAACAAGATATATTCAGAATTGAAAAAGTCATCAGGAAAGATCATAAGAAAGAGCAAGCTTTGGTTAAGTGGAAAAGCTATAGTGATGACCTCAACAGTTGGATACCATTGAAAGATTCCAAAAAGATATAAACATTAATTGAGTAATATATATTGATATTACTCAAATGTGGTGAAAAATAATATAACCTATATATGATTATATGTCAGGTGTGTTGTTTTTACTACATCTATTTTTTGCTATTTATTTAGCCAAGATTTAATATATATCTTGGGTATTTATTCTTACAACAATTTTATCATACATTTGATCGAACTTTCATCATTAATATTCATATTCACTGATATATTCAAATTTATATTTTTTCTTTTTGTCTCTTGTGTATGCATGTTTATGACCATATTTTTTTTATCACAAATACTTTTTATTGAACTTTTATTCACACCTAATTCTTCTGCTGCAGAACTCATACTTTTATGATATGAAACTTCTTTTGTATTACAATTGATGGCCTTAACAGTTTTAGCTTTTAATGAACAATTGTGATTGTAAACTATTTTATTAACTTCACTTTGAGTTATCAATTTAAGATTTTTTTATCTATTATCCTTAGAATTTCTGTTTATATGAAAAACAACTTTTTCTATTTCATGAATTAAACCATTATAACACTCCCAAACAATTCTACTAACATAAAGTTTCATATTTTTTGCAACATGTAACATGTGTTGCTGGTGGTGGAAAAATGACCATCCATTGGTTTTCGTCTTTTAACATTAATTATTCTACCACTTTTCGCAGCAGCAAAATTTAAATTAATGGAATGAACCCTATATTTTACATTATTAACTACCATATCCTTCATACCAATATATTATTGTCAACATCTCTTTAAGTCACTATGTATAAAATACATATAAAGCCATATTAATAATAACTGATATGGAGAAAACTCCTGAAAAGAAAATCATTATAATTCGACATCATGGTATTGTCCTGTTTGTTTGAATAATAAAGATTACAAACTACATCAAAGAAACAAAGATTTTTTGAAATTGGAAAATGAAATAATGGAATTAAAAAGTGAAATAGAATTTTGGAAACCGAAAACTTCTGCTGAGGTTACACTCATCAAAACGCGATAGTGATACTTTATTTCATTCATAACTACCTATTTGATGATGATCTGACCTTATTGTTTTCATTCTATGATACATTTGTGTACCATTGAATAGAGTACTTTTATAATCAGTATGATTGATATTCTTTTTGATTACTATTTTTTTGATACCTTTTGCTGTTTTATTATTTTCTCCATTTTCCTTAATATATGAATAAATCTTACTTCTGAGACCAACAAATTCTGTTACTATCTGACCACAAGCTTCGTCTTTGAATTTTCCAATTACCTTTTTGTTTGTTTAATCATAGAATTTACTATCTTCTGGATAATCACTACTATCAAACTTGTCTTTATTTTTCCAAAAATCTTTCTAAACATCTTTTGTTTGAATTTCATATGTTAAACTATCTGCATCTGTAAATAATAATTGTACTTTATTTTTGTATTTCTTTTTGATGTAATTGTAGCGAAAGTTGTATATTAATGTTTTACTGATGTCAAGAATACTCATTCCAATATATGCTGGTTTATCTAATTTTAATGTTTCTTTGATTTTATGAACGGCAACTAAATGTTTATTGAAAATTTTGGATGATACATAAGTTGGTTTGCTTGCTAATTTAACATGTTGTTTTTCGTCAGTTACTAATCTAACATCTACTCTTTTTCATAAATTTTCCATAGTCTTACCAAACACTGAATTATTCATCAATTTATAGAAATCTTTTTCAAATGAATTTTTTGCATTTTTTCTTTTTTCTGTATTAAAATCAATATATGGCTTTAGCCAAGGAGATTGATTGAATTGAAGAAATCTATGTACTTTTGTCATTTTTAATCCCAATTCAAGATATAATTGTAAATTTCTATAATGTAAAACATATTTTTCTTTATTATTTAATGTTGGTATTAATTTATGAACCTGCCCAATAGAAATATTGAATTTGCCTTTTATTTCTTTACAATAATCTGAAAGCATATTTTCTGTTACTTTTACTTGGTCTGGAGCTAATGGAAAGTCATTATGTAAATCATGTAATTCTTTTGGATATTCCAAATCAACTTCAAGAATAAAACCTTTTTCATTTTTTTCTGTAAACTTTCCAAAATCTAATTTATTTATTTCATTTTCTGTTAACCATTTGAAATTACCTGTAGGTAGATATTGGGACATTACAAATCTGTAGAGATTATTAGCATCAAGATATGTATTATATTTTGAAGGTTTCGTTTTATCATAATCTTTCATGTACTTATTATTAGCTTCACCAAATCTATGAGCAATATAACTTGTTCCTGCTCTCATATCCTTCTCAGTAAATTGAAACATATCAATATCATTCATTAATTCTAATTTAATGTCAGTCATTTTCAACATAGCATCCCATGATAAGCCAGGAGATGTAAAATAATGAGCAGGATCAAGTTTATATTATTCAAAACATGTTTGTCTGAAATTTTCAAAAACATCAGATAGTAACAGAATATCAGACAATAAATATAGATCATGATATTCTCCCATATTCTTGAGATTAAATCCTTTCCAAACTTTTTTAGCATGCTTATAATCATCATCAGAGATATGTTCATGATTGAGAATACTATAAAATTGTTCTTTTGAAGGTGATTCTGTTTCATTAAACTTTTCAAATGAATCCATATGTTAATAAGGATAAACACCTTTCTTTGACATTAGATCAAGTGCTTTTCCTTTAAAAATCTCAGATGTATATTTAAGAGATTCTTTTGGTAAATTACTCACTAGTTTATCCAGACTGGAGCTCACGAATTGGAAACTATCAGTAAATACAAGATTATTATCTAGCATAAAAGCCATATATTTTTCCATATTATTTGGAATTGCATTTATCAACATTTCTTTTTCCTCTCCATTTTTATTCATATATTTATGATTTTTAGCTATTTCACCTATTTGTTGCATTATGAAATGACTATCATAACCTCTTAAATTATGAAATATAACTGGTATTTTATCAATAAATCTAAAATTAAGATTACAACTCTCGTGAGCAGAACCTCTGTATTTTCCAGTAACATGACAATGATCGCGAACTCTTTTATCTGTTTTATTATATTTTTTGTTGCAAATATGACATACTTTTGCTTGTTTAAAATTCTTTTCATCTTCATGTGTCATCTTATAGCAAAATGCCACTTTATAGCCATAACTACAATCTGTGTGTTTTTGATAGGATTCACTATCATTTGGTTTACATGAATCCACTTTTTCTGTGATAGCTTCGAAATCTGCATATATAACAAACAGTACTTTTAATTGCCTATGATGATTTTTAAACGTTATTTTTTCACCTTTTTGTGCCATTTTAATGGCTTGTTCACCATTAATTACTATACAATTTTCTTTGTAATCATTAAGAATATCTTCTCATGAAAAATGTTGAAGACAAATTCAAAATGGTGTAGGTAAATTCAAATGATCATTAAACTTTTCTTTGGAAATATAAATCGGAAATTTTGGTTTATTTTCATATCCAAAGACATTAATATTGATATTATTTTGTTTTTCAATTTTATTATAATCATCGACTTTAACTGGAAATTCAACATTAGAATAATCTAAATGTTTAATAAATTCTCTGTCAAATTTCTTTATTCTATCTGGATGAACATCTTGTGGATTTAAATGTCTGATATGACACCATTTGAAACATTCATTATCTTTAATTTGTAAGTTTATAAGGCCTTTCATATGATGTCTTAATTCTTTTGAAGTTGGATATATGATTTTCCCTTCATTGGCTGATATTTAACAATATTCAAATAATTTTATTGATTATCCAGCCAGATCCTTCTGATAACCACTGACCAATCTTTTTCAGAATCTGTTCTTGAGCAATTTTTAATTATTTGAATCAATAATATTTGTAACAGTTTGAGCTTGACTATTGAAATAAGCTGTTTTACGTTTTACATAATGCTTTCCACCAGTAATATCAATTTCAACTTCAACATCTATCATTTTTTTTCATTATTAGAAACTTCTTTAATAAAAGTTATTCTCAAAGATTCATAAAATTTAAAATTTTTATTATTTTCCAAGTAAGATTTATTGAAATAGCGTTCAATTGCCTGTCTAGTATTTTGTAATTGAATTAATGGATCATTTTTATTTTTTAAATCAATCTCATAAGTTTTAACTGAGTCTTTTAGAGCTTGTTTAATGGGTGTGATTTTAGTTCTTGGAGCAGGAATTGGTTATTTAGATTTAATAGTTCCAGGTTTTGGAATTGGTTTGTAATTCTCTAAATTCAGAAGGTGGTGCAATTATATTTTCCCCATAATCATGTACCATTTGTTTAACACTTTTACCAGGTGCTGGAATAGGTTTTTTGATTTTTGTTGATCTTTTAATAATAGATCAATTAATCGTTTTTTTGATAATTTATTCAATTCTGATTTATTCATCATTACTATATTATAGTTAGATTTTTTAAAATAATTTTCATTTTAAATATTCATTACTACCATTGTATTAATGTCAATTTTTCTTTAAGTGTCTTTCAAAAGCTCTGTTTTGCCACTTGGTGAATGATTTATTGATTTGTGGAGGCCTAGGACAGTCCATTTTATGCTGTTTCTGAGGGTTGGGAACCATTAAATTTGTCCAGGAGTGGGCTTAAAATGGAACATGCTCTGAGAGGTCTGAAAATGGCATTTTCGAGTTGGGGCCCAGCGAGGGTATTTTTTTGATTTGCGGGGGCTGTTGAAGGGTATTTTTTAGCATAATTTCTTTAATGTGGCATTTATATAACTACTCAACTGTAGTGCTAAGAAAACAGTTAAATTTTAAAAGCGCAGTTATAAGATCTAACCCAAACTTCCTCTCGGCCAAATCCTCAGCGGGTCTTCGAATCATGAAACTTATGATGTTTATTTGCCAAAAGCTGTTCAGACATTAATGCACTGAAAATTTTATGAATACTCTTTACTTGGTACAAAATATATTGTCTTTTTGTGTTATTGAAGCGCTTGATTCCAAACGAGTATTGAATACATAAAAAGCAATTACATTATTCATGAAATGTGTTGACATTGCAACTTTCTCTTGGGCAGCCTGTTGTATAAGATCGTGCTTGTTTTGAACTTTTATTTCACCAGGAGCAGCAGTCATTGATCTAACTGTAATTTTCCAAGTATTTTTCGTATTTTTAAACAAGAGAAGTGAATTGTCGTGCTGCTTTATTGAAACGAGTTCAGAGATCAGAAGGAAAATTAAATATTTGCAAGCCAAGCAAAGAACGTGTTAGAAGGTGCAAGGATTATGTCATTGGTAGAGAAATATTAGCATCGTACTAAAGATAGCCGTAAATAAAGTAATTCTTGAATTATGTGACTTGTGTCACTACTTTGCTAGCCCTTTGCTCATGGAAAAAAAACAATGAAATTTAATCGTGACTTTTAAGAAAGAAAGCTTATTATCGAATCGTTTGTATCATTCATGCCCATACATATCGCAAAGAAAGTTCCAGATTAAGACCATGACATCATCATAGATTTCACAAATGGTGCAGTAATACAATTTGTGTTGATTTGTGTTGGTGACCAGACCCACACTTCCTCTCCTCCAAATTTTCAGTCACGCAACCTGTGATGTTTATTCGCCAAAAGCTGTTGAATCATTAATACACAGACAATGTTATGGATATTGTTTGCTTTATTGTGTGTAAAATATATTTTCATTTGGTTTTATCGAAGCATTGGATTCGAAGGAAATAATAAATACGCTAAAAAAGGTATTACATCAGCCATGGAATGCACTGACATTGCAGTTTTCACTTTCGCTATGTGTCAAATGAGATCGTGTTTACTTTGCAAGTTTATTTTGCCAGAAGCGTTGGTCACTGATTTATTAGCAATTTTGTGAGTATTTCTTGTGGGTTTCAGCAAATGAAGTGAATTCTTTGGCTGTTTCATCGCACTGAGTTAAGAGATCTGAAGGAAAATTAAATATCTACTGAGGTAAACAGGATCTTGCCAGATCTTGCAACGCTTAGGACAATGCTAGAGGAAAAAAACACAACCATTCTAAAATTAGCCGTGGATAGCGTAAACCTCGGATTGTGTGACTCACGTGAGCAATGGTGCAATAATGCAGTTTGTGTTGATCAAGTGATGTGGTGTCTACAGTAATCAACGAATCATCAAGGACTGCTTTGGAATGTGCACTGCGTTGCGACTGTAGTGCTAAGACAACAGTTACATTTTAAAAGCGTGGTTAGAAGATCTAAAAGATCTTGTTCTACACAATTTAATATATACATCTAAAATAAAAATAGGTCAGCAATGCATACTTGTCAGTTTATGCTTAGTTTCATTCCATTCGGTCAGAGTCTGTTTTTAAAAGTCAGTATCTGGAAATTTAATTGCTAAAAGTGAGGGGGCAATCTCTATAAAGATAAAGGTGTTACTTTGAAACTGGAGACATTGTATTTGTGGTAGAAAACTTGTGGCCCCTTGGTCGCATTCTGGAAGTAAAACCAAACAAGAGAGACAGGCTTGTGAGGAGAGTCAGGCTGAAAACCAAGTTCGCAGTCCTGGAATGTCCCATTGACAAGATCGCTCTTCTAGAGGCTGCTAGACTAAATATTGTCGATCTTGATGTCCTCAATAGACTGCAAGCAGTCTCTCTTTTGCTCGGAAGTCTGTGGGGAAGAATGCAGTGAAGAAAGCAAAACAAGTGTGACTGGGAAGCCGTGAGCTGCAAGTAGCACGGGCGGCTCACAGCTTCACATATCACGATCGCTCACTCATGACTCAACCCTTGCTTGTGTTGTGTCCTTCTTTGCATTCTTCCCCATGGATTTTAGAGCAAAGGAGAGACTGCTCGCAGTCTACATGTAGGTTCTCAACCAAGAAGTTTGCTTGTAACGTCAGAGAACAGTAACTGTTGTTTCTTTATTGACTTGATTGTGATGAACCATTTTGAATGGATTTAGTGACAATATATTACTCAAGTTTTTCCATAATCACTCAACTAAGTCTTTATGCATTCATTTCGCATTGAGGGACTGGTAGGTAGGATTCAAACATGTGTGACATTTCCCCTACATGCGTTACACTTGATTTAAAATTAAACTCATCAATCATAACATAAACATTAATAAACGTAAAACCTTTATTTCAACATGATAAGCTCGTGGGGTCCTGTATCGTGGGGTCCACAATAAGCTCGTGGGGTCCTACATTAAAATATGTTAATTAAAATAAATTAAACACATGTAAAATACACGTGATTCATTGCATAAGATTTTCATTCAGTACGTATTATATCATGCAGCAATCGTGTCAATTGCATTGAGTTTCAGTTTAGGTCATCAGTTACTTCAATCTACCAGTTCACATCAATAGGAGGAAATATCTGTTAGTTGTTTAAGTTTATCTTTCTTTTATTCTGTTTGTCACCTTTTCTTAGAATTATTGTAACCTATTGCTTTTTAGTCGAACACCACATGATTCAACCAGGTGCATTGTAGAAATTACCTCTAAATCAAAGTAAGCAATTCGTTTTCAAATCACCTCTCGGTCTGATGTTTACATTAGTTCAAAGGTAACCACCGCTCTAGTTTACCAAGGCACAAGGCTCATTAGGTTAGCCTCCTCTTCCTATAAGTTAAGTAACATGTTCAGTGTCAAGGACTCAATCCCCAATGCGCTCCATTCCCAGGTGGTTTACAAATTAACATGTGCAGGATGTCATACCTGTTATGTCAGTGAAACCACTAGACATTTTGGCACCAGGGTTCGTGAGCACTTACTCTCGGATCGCAATTCTCATATCTATAAACGTCTTCAGGGTTCTGAGTCATGTAAGAATCTATGCTCTTTTAATTGTTTTTCCATCTTAGACTCGGCTCTCACCAATTTCCAACTTAAGATCAAAGAAGCCCTTCACATTGATTTGGGAAAGACCCATATTGAATAAACAACTCAAACATGTTAATTTAACACTCCTACATTAATTACTATTTGTATTCAGCATTTTTCACAGATTTGTACTCCCACCTTTTTTGTATCCCTGTACCTTTTTCACTGATTTGTACTATTAAAATTCTACATGTTGTAATTTACACCAAATTGTTACCTACTTCATGCAAAGTCACTCACTTGTAAACATCCTTTAACTGAAGATGGATCCTGAGTATCCAAAGCATGTCTTTACATGAAGCATGCAAATTTAAACGGTGTGTAGTCTTTTTTAAATGTTTGAAAGGAAATTATGGCCATGAATTCAAGTCAAGAATCAACCACGCGCAATTGATACAGGCGACCTACATGTAACGTGACCCGGGACAACAAAGGAATTCAACACAAAAAATCCTTTAAACTTTACACAGCGAAAGCAACCATTACCTAGTAGATCAAACAACTTACGGAATACATTTCTTTTTCTCCAAAAAAGAATTCTGTGAGATACACGTACATCTGTATGACTGTTATATCATGTCTGACGTTAACTCAGCATGAATTCAAAACGTAGCCAAAAGAACAAGTTTAAATATTGGCCTCTAAGCAATTTTAAAGCTCCCATTAGATTTGTGTTCATAAAAATCATCTCACTCATTCAAAGGGAAATTCCCTTTGGTTTGCAAAATTTCATAATTCAGGCTTTGCATCAATGCTAAGTTCTGTTATGTTATTTTTAATTTAATGTCAATGAACTCAGACCACAGGGGACATGAACAACATAATCATTTAAATTCATGTAAAATAGTAAACTGTTATTCACTAGGCCAATGACCTAGCTGAACATTCTTTCTGGGTGTTTGTTTACAGACCAACATTCTCTAGCTAAATGTGACTTCTGTTTCCATTCATTTAACCCACTAACCAGGCGATTCAAATTCCAAAACTGCGCAACTTTCAGAAATCACTGAGAGAGGAAGCACTTTCAATGACTTCACTAACCAATTCTGGTTTGAAACCCTTTTACACAGAAATTTCGTTCAAAAATGGTGAAAAGAGAACTTCAGACTATTTAAACATACATACATATATATTGGTCCAGATTTGGCTCACTTTTTTGCCATGAAAATAAACATTGTCGAAAACACAACCAAATGAGATTGACACAATCTGGGCATCATGGGGTGTGAGATACCAAGCGACCGCAAGTGGACTTGATATATCTGCCATCTCAACCTTCGTTACCGACCTAAACCATGGTTGATCACAAGGTAAAGCGAACTTTTACCTTGGTTAACATTCTGTTGTCTCGGGTGATGTTAACAATTTTCCATGAAAGGAACACATCACAATGCTTTTCATTGCCTGTCTTGCCTGTAAATCAGCTAAAAGAGCTACACAGTCAATAATAAATTTGGTCCAGCCCCGGGTGCATCGTAGCAGAGGTAAAGCTACTTGTCAAGTTATGTATTAATGAAAACAGCTTTGGATTGGAAGCTGAAGCAAATTGACGTTTAACTAGACAGTGTTGGTCTGTATTTTGTTAAAAACAATGGTACATGCTTGTCATAAATTAGCAGGGATTAACAAAGTCTGGATGCTAAATTTAGGTCTGATAAAGGTCAAACAAGAAACCACAGTACCGCAAATAACTTTATTTCACCAAAGGTGCCATTGTAGTAGTTATTTGTCCCTTTATGTTCCAATTGATTTGCATATCCAACAGCTTAAGGATCACAACATATCTGCCTGTTCGTTCAATGACACCTTTTAACCTGTTCCACAGACGTTCCCCACTTAGTCAGTTCCTTTAATTTGCTCTTTCAGTGACCTCAGAGGTTTCTCTTTGAACAGACTTTTTCTGTCAAAGAGCTTTCAAATTTTCTCCAATTCTCTTTTACATGTACAAATTGGACAAGGCAGTGGTCTCTTAGCCTGCATCACAGACACTACCCACTGCGGGTTACTTACAGGTAAATTTATGTCTGCAACACAGGCTATGATCTCTTTGTTGACAGGAAATCCCAACACAGATGAAAATTTCACCGCTATATTTTGCTCTTTTGAATGAACACCATCGAATAAGTTGAACTTTCCATATCCAGATATTAACAGATTCAAACTGAACACTCGACAAAAATTAGTTACCAATACATTATTTACAATATAATTAAACAGACGCTACTTGTTTGGTTGAAGATCTTGAAACACCGCTATTCCTCAGCCAGCAAATATTTATGTGTTGTTTCATGCATCGCTGCGCCACATGCAAACTTGTCAAATTACAAAAAACAAGCAGATCCCACAAAAACCGGTTTGGTGAGCTATTTGGTTTCAAAATCGCATGGTAGCAAGGCTTGTAATTGCCAGGACAAGAGGTTTTTTTTTTCACCATTATGATCACAGCTCCCCCGCTCGTAGATGGCAGCTTTACAACGAAAACAATATCTCCAAACTGCACTCTATTTCAGGCCAATCCATTGTTCATATAACTGAGGGTTTCAATATTGTATCCTATTTAAAACTAAAGCTGCATTCCTTGTCTATTTCTGCAATCAATGATCCACTTACTTGCCACATGGACTGAACTTTATGTCAAAAACAGGCTTTTTGAAGTTGAAATGATGAAGAATAGTCTTTGTTTTCAAATAAGCTAAGAGGCACCTTCCATCTGTAATAAATAATACCAACAATGTCTTGATATTTTATAGATGATAATTTCAAAGAAAAGAATGATGGCTGAGCTTAATGGTCATGCTGACTCCATCCATCACAATTTGAACAAATGAAATTGTACATCCAGGCCAAAGAGGTCCACACTGCTGATAATGATTTACCCCTTCACCAACCTACAATTCTGACCTAATCAGCATTCTACGGTAAGTGGGAATATTTATTTTTAATATATCTAGTACAACCCTATGCACCACTTCCTTGGAAGACTGTACAAAAAAGACTGGTATAAGGGTTGTACACCTTAAAATTATAGGAAATAAGAAGCTGTATGACCCTACTACAAAAGTGTGTGGCCTCACAACTACTTTGAAATGGAATTAAGATTTTGCAAAACTGATTAAAGCTTTGAAACACAGCTCCATGCATTATTGAGGGGATATTATATTGTAAGGAATTTTAGCTTTTAATTGTCTCATTTTCAAATTTGTGTAATGCTTGGTATCCAGTCATCTATTTTTTGTATAATTTCATTCCAGTTGAAAATTTTTCTCATAAAATGCATTTTCACGTGTGTCAGTTGAAACTAATTTTCATTTTCCTTGCAAGTCAACACCCTGACTCAAGTTCTTAAATTTAGTTCCTGATTAATTTCAACCCATAGTTTAGTTTATCTCTAGTAAATCATAGCTCCTAGTGTCAATCAAAATATGTAAATGTACTTGTATTAAACAGTTTCGTAAATCCTCCTATAAGTAGTTGCATAACAATCTTATTTATGTATTAATGGTCTAATATAAATATAGATGTGGTCCGCCTAGATTAGCCCAGGCTACGTGCGGGTTTGCGCTGTTGCTATTGTCAAGCTTTTTTAACTTAATGTGTATATATTTCTGTAAAATTGTAAATATGCGAGTCATAATAAAAGTTGTAATAAAAAGTTGTAAAGTTGTTCAAGACATTGGGAGTAAACTGTATAGCATAGCTGCCAAAGAACACATAAATCTCTGTACTAACCATCATCAACGGTAATGATTATCCTGCCATCTGGAGACAAACAAATTCTTGATATGTTCTTATGATTTCCAAAAGGTAGGGTCCATGACTTGTTACTAATTATGACATAAACATACAAAATGAAAAACATTATCCAACTACATTGGTCCAAATGTACTATCATTTTAGACCAAACCATAAGTCATTTAAGAAAATTAAAAATGATGAATCACTAGTTTGAGTGATTTCAAAGAAACTAAAGAGAGGGAAATGTTGAGTCAAAACAATTTTCCAACATATTCAGGTTAGCAAGGGCAAGACTTCTTAGAGTTGATCATTTCTACAAGTGAAACTTATGCCTTGTGTATTACCAACCTTCTAAAACAATGATAATTTGGGGGGGGGGGGGGGGAGAATGGACAATGCTTGAAAATATGCTTTTAGTTCTCGCATTTGATGAAAGATTATGATCTGTGCAACACTGACATTTGTCTCAACTAGCTACTCTTATCTGGGATTGTAGTTGGTACAGCCCCAGCTAAGTAGAATATTACGGCATGTTAGTCATATAATTTCCTAAATAACATGCCATGTATTTCACAAAATGGTATATTTACGAAGTCCATAAAACAGAAAATAGTTGCCATTTTCTTCCTGTTTATTATTCAATTCATCCAGCTATGGCATACACAATACAAAGACAGTAATTTATTAACGCCTCTCTTGTGAACACTCTAATCTTGTGAACAACCAACTGAGGGCTACTTCCCACCTTCAGCAAAAAAAATCAATTTTTCTTTTATTTGACAAAATTGAAGTCAGTCATTTTATCTAGTGTTTACAAAAGAAAAATCTTAAAAATCTCGAAAAGCAGCCAACTTATCTAGAAAAAAATGCATTTTCAAATAAAGTTAATAAACTGGAAAAGTTGCCATAATCTCTTAAGTGGAGGAAACTGCCATGGGACTTTTCCCGCAGACGCTCATCTTGAAGCTCGTATTTTGTGTTATTTGGTTTTGTTCATATCACATATTTGACAAATTTGCAAATAGAAGCCCTTTGCGCTCCACTACATTGCTGGCTTTGCTTGTTTTGCCATGGGTTTTTCTTTTGCCTTTGGCTACTTTGCCCATTTAAATGTCTTCCTCTTCAAGGCTACAGCGAGATAGAAAACATGTTGCAATGCGATGTTTTTCCCGGGATTTCCCAATCCATTGTCATTGATGCCAGGAGGCAAGATAAACTTCTGGTGTGGGGCGAGTTGTTTACGAACCTTTATGAGCTAAAATCTCGCATATTTTAAGCTGTTCCAACTTTAGATGTGGATATCTAGTTTGTTATGGTTGCGTTAAAACTGGGGCACATACGAATTGTTTCCCAAAGGACACCCGTGAAGGTGGGAAGTAACCTTAATACAAATACAATAATAACATTATGAAATCCTGAAAGCCAAGCCCATTGTGTAAGCCGCTATGCACTATAGCTTCTTTTTAATAGCTGTTAATAAAATTTAAGACTTTCCAATTACCAAGATCTACACAGGAGGGGGATCTTTGATCTCGAAAACTCAAGCACGATGTGGAGGTTCAAATCATCTTGCCATCCCTTGGAAAGTGTGTGAATTATTTGTGGAAATTATAACCCATTAAGAAAATTTCCCGTAACCTTTAGTCATGAAACCTTGGCCTTTTATGTGACTTGTGTGACTATCCAATGAAAGGTTTCATTACGAGCCGATCAATTTGAAGACCACTTCTCGTAACTTACCTATAGACCTAAGACAAGCATCTTCACTGACCGATTTCAAATCTAAATTAAGTCACCACAGTTTAAAGTAATCTTAATTTTAAGTAAACTTTTAGACACAGCCTCCATGAGAGCAGTTTTTTTTTTTGCTTTAATTTTTATTGTAAGTAGGCAGATAGGTACATAGCCCAGTAACTTTGTTGACTGATGGAAAAACTGTGTATAAATAACGTTATCTTATCTCATCTTATCTTAAGCTTCAACATCCCTCCCCCTTGGACAACCCCTCCCCCCCAGCATTTGAACTTTTGAAGATTGGCTCATTCAAATTCCTGGGCGAAAATTGTATTCAAATACCCTACCCAAGTGCCTTGTGTGACCAAGGAAAGCTATAAAATTGAGCAAAGTTGTGGATTAGTTTTTGGCGCCGCTGTTTTTTAACTTGCAAGCGTCACTCCACGGTGTGAAAAATTTATGATACTAGACATGTTTAACAACTGAAAGCAATTAACCTTCAAATGAATTATACAGTTGAACCTCCAGTTGCGACCACCTCTCGTAAGCAACCACCTCTCCTCAGCGACCAGTTCTCCAAAATACCATTGAACAGTTTCCAAGTCAAATCACTATATTTGGAACCTCTTGTAAGCGACCACTTTTTGTAAGCAACCGCGACCACTTTTAGAGCTAAAAGTTTGAACTTTTTGTTTGCTTTAAACCTCCCATAAGCGACCAGTTGATCGATAATAGAGCAAAAATTTGACAATAAGGTGTTGTAACATTATCACATTTCTTAGTTGTACAAGAGACAGAAATTTCTCAATGGGAAGTACCTGATTTTTTTCAAAAGTGACTTTTCACATGAATAAAACATTTAAAACATGAAGTTACCTTTTGCTAATGAGGCAAAATTTTGACCCAACATGGTCTAAGCTCTCGTAAGCGACCACCTCCCATAAGTGAATACTGAGGCTTGACATTTTGGGTGGTTGCTTACGGGAGGTTCCACTGTATTTAAAATATAAAATTGTTTGAGAGAGGTTGTTGAAATTTCACAGCATTTGTTCAGTCACTATTCAATAGCAATTCATGCTCTGCAGACAACAACAGTTTTATGAAAAAGGCAAGATCAGTGACCATGACTTTCTACACATTGACCAGCAATTGATTTGAATATTCAAGCTTTAAAACCTAAAAATCACAGAACTTAAATAAAGCTCTTCCAGCCCTTGACTTGTCAGCCATTCACTAACAAAAGTAACATCTTTTCCTTTAAACTTCTCCATACCTGGAACAACCACATGTATTCTGCTGGAAAGACTTGACACTTCCGGTTCCCAACCCACCCAGGCAAGGTTCAAATTCCCCACACCCGCGAAGGCCTTTTGCACCAAATTCCCTACTCCCCAGGGGCACAGATGACAGAAAAAAGTAGTTAAATTAAACTTGCAGCCACAGTTCTGGGCCCTTTGAGCTTCTTATTGATGACAATTAGGGAGATATAATGCAATGTGTTATACTAGCACCAACTATTATGCACCATTTGAACAGGGCTCTACAAAAGCTACCTGATGTTTGAGAGTTGTTCCACCCTGTACTCACAACAACTTCCCCTATTTGATGAAATTTTCTTAAGGGGCTATGGAAGTTGACTCTGATGGCATGGGTCATTGTTTGATCTTTGGGTGTAGAATAAGGCCCTATGTGACTGTTGATGCAATGTCAAACTCTCCTTTCGTTTCACAATGGAATGCAAGGCAGTTTGGAGGGAGAATCTAGCAATTTATCAGGAGTTATTTAGGGACTTTTCCAGGCCCCCCTTTTTATTGCGAGGGTACGTGAAAATCAAGCAACTTTTTAAAGGAGTAAATTTTGACTTACCTTGTAGATACGGGGTGGGGGTGGATTTAAAATGCAATGGCCAAAAAGTTACGATTTGCGCTTGAGGTTACCTCGGAGCTAACACATTTTGCGATTACGTTTCTGGTTATCTTATACTGTTGTTCAAATTTAGAAAAAACTTACTTTTTAAGGTCAAAAACAGATGCTCTGTTACCAACTGGACTCACAACACAATCACCATCCGCAGTAAACACTACGTTTCCTTGTCGATAAACAGTACCTAGTATATTTGAAAACTGAACACACAAATTAAAATTAGAGAAACATTCTTAAAATTGCAACCTTGTTTAGTACCATAGTATAATACCTTGAAAGAAAGAGCCATTCTTCATTCCACAAATGAGCACATGGTCTACGCCATTATTGTAAAACAGGTTAGAAGTTAGAAGAGAGAACCTGGGAATGAAGGTACACTATATTTCTCTTGCTACGACGTATCTTCCCCTGCATGTCGATATTCGTTCAGCACATGTATGGAGCTACACGGACTTGTGAAGTTCTCGTCTTTGTCGCAAAAAAAGTTTGGTCGATGAACTCGGGCTTAAAAGTTAAAAGTCTCCTTAGTGGTAAGCATTGATTTTTCCAATGTATACTGAGTTTATTGCAGCCAGATAATGAAGAGTACCTTCGTCAGAAATGTAAAGAAAAATGGAGGTTCCATCTTCCGGACACCCCAAAACGCAGACCATGCAGACTACAGACCGTGCAGACCGTGCAGACCGTGCAGACCGTGCAGACTGAGTACTTTTTTTCTGGCACTTGACTCACTTTTTTCGCTTCTAGTGACAAAATAGTGTTCAATATGTCCTAATGTTTGTTATTTATCCACAGGCGGCACAAACTCAACGTTTGACTGTTGATTCACGCGTTTAATAGACTTTCTATGGGAAATTCCCTTTACTGGTCCTAAATATACTAAAATCAAGCATAAAAATAAACTTCTATATATTCTGGGCGCAAATTGCGTCAATTTTCGACGAGTTTTTGGTTTTGTTTATTTTGTCCAATTTGTTGTTGTGTTTTTTTGTTTTTTTTGTTTTTTTTTGTTTTTTTTTCCATTTTCTTAGTCCTTGTTCTCCTCTTAACTGGATCATAAAACAAAGCAAGGACGGTGACTCTAAGTGACCTCGTCCCACAAATCGCTTTTGCTTTGCAAAGCACAGAATTGCCATTAGACTAGGAGTATTTGATTCCCTCTTTCACTTAGTTGAACATGACTGTAAGTAAACCTTGAGGGAAAAAAAATGCTCACATGAAATTTTTTCCTCGAGGTTATGCGTCACGCACAATGGACTAAGCAAAAGAGGGACCACTCATAGTCTAAATCACCGTAAAAACACAACTGCCATAAGGACAGATAAATTAACCATCGCCTCAACTCGTCACGGCAACCGTACTGTGCTGAGAATTTCAAATGCTATTCAGTTTTCTGTGATCGATCTTTCCATGCGCTAGGCTTTTTGGCGTGATCACAGTCACACTCTAACAGCCATTTGGAATTACACTTTGTATAGGAAGAGTAGAAAATGCACAAGTTACGTGTCACATTACATTACAAGTGAAGTTTATTTCTACATTTTAAAATAGCTTTACTTAAGCATATTTAGGACTATTAAAGGGAGTTTCCCTTGCAAAATCTATAACACATCAACAGTCACATACCACCGAGTTTGCACGGCCTGTGGATAACAAACACTCCGATATATGATTGAACAGAACCAAAAAATATGCGAGTCAAAAGTAAACGCAAAAACAAGAATAAGAAAAAAAAAAAAGTACTCAGTCTGCACAGTCTGCATGGTCTGCATTGTGGCGTGACCGGACTGAAATAGCCCAGACCATATCTGAACACTGAATATTTCTTATTCCCAGGAGGTATTTAATTCATCTTTTGCCAGTATTTTTTGACAGTGTTTCAGCAGCTAGTAATGGTAACTGGACCAAGATGAGAACAATTCAGGAACAAATCTCTCAAGTAATGTCAAACTCGTACGAGCATGCTGCAAAGCCAATGTAAAATTACGAGCACAAATTACTCCCTGAATTGCAATTTTATGACAGGAGGTCAAATATTACTGATTAATCATGTTAATTGATTAATAACAAACATATTTTTTATGAACTGCTGTTGAACAGAAAAGTCAGCAAGAATATGCTTTAAATTTAAATTCCATGCTACATGCTCTGATTAATACAAGGTTCCGGCTACCACGTGTGCGTTAATTGCAGGGCTTCCCCTAACAAGATTGTCTAACCATGGAGTCTTCTCAGGTGCTCAAGGAGTACTTATTAAGCAACTGAATGGCAGCAGCAGATATAAAGGGTATGGAGTACACTCAGGTGAATCACCAGGCAGTAAATATGGGGCAATCATTACAAAGACACAAGGATCAACACTGGATAGACCTGTTGTTGTTATTCTTGGATGGAACAGTTCCAGAGGTAAACACCTAAAAAAGTACAGCAAGATATTTGAAGCAAAGAACTTTGACAGTATCTGTGTTCCTGCCAATCCATTAAACACATTTTTTAGAGCTGGAACCAAGGTGAAGAAAATCAGCCTTCATATTTTGGATCTTCTGGTTGAACTTAACTGTCAAAGGAGACCTGTATTTCTTTATGCATTTAGTAATGGTGGTTGCGCTATGTTCTTTCATATTATGGAAGGCCTTTCATATCCTACAGAGCCATTCTATCAGGCACTACAAGTTGTAGGAACAGTCTTTGACAGTTGTCCCATCAATCCAGACATTAACAGTTTAAAAGCCACAAAAGAGAGTATTGTAGATATGGTTGAAAGTCCAATACTCAAAAGTCTAGTGTGGTATTCTTTGACAGTGTTTGTTCCTCCAGTGATTTACTTCAACAGCACCGTGAAGCGCTTCATGTCTGATTTAACACAATCTCCACTGAACTGCGGACAGTTAATATTCTATTCTAAGTCAGATAGGTTTGCTCCATACCAAGACATTGACTCTTATGCCCAAGCACGGAGAGACAAGGGAGTCAATGTTATATCCAAATGCTGGGACAGTTCAGAACATGTGAATCACTACAGAGAACATGCTGATGAATACCTTAGTGAACTGAACTCTTTCATTGACCAGTGCTTAATTAAATACCACAATGAAAAAGAGTTGTAAGTTATTGCCAGTTTAGGTATATATTATTGTGTATTTGATTTGACATTTGTATATAAATATAATGAGATTTTCTTTTGAAAATCATCCCTAGTTTACACCTGGGAGAGGGACTTGCATATGAAAGGGGTTGGGATGCTCTTCGTCTCCCTTAGGGGTGTAAATTTTGGATTTTGGTCTCACTTAGGGTGTTCTGGGCAAAACGCCATCACATGTAGCCCATATGTAGCCCATATGTAGCTGTGAAGGTCTCATTTAGCGTTTCACATGAAGGAATATAAAAGTATATATTTAATGTTTTAAATATGGTCTCTTTTAGGGGTCAAAAAATCTGGGCCACGCCATGATTGGTCTCCTTAGGGGTTTAATTCAAAATTTCCGCTGAGCATCCCCACCCCTTTCATATGCAAGTCCCCCCCCCCCTCCACCCCGGAGTTCACATGTAAACCTTCATTTATTTATTGCTGTTCAAAACTGTGGAAGTACAAGTTGAAACTATATGTGCATGTAACTGAGCAACTGTTAAGTTGAAAGTTTTGGCAAGGTATTGTGTTTCAACTCACCATATCAGTAATTCAAATTTATGATTACAAATAATGATTGTAAAAGAGAGTCATGTTTCCACTTAGAATAATGGGAAACACGTCACTTCAATTTTCAATATTTCCAAGGTGGTGCATGCCCCTAGACCCCCTAGCAAGGTGACACCTTTGTCATAAGAACAGATGGCTAGGCTTTCTGGAGTCCAACTCTTTGGCAACATATCTTAGCCTTGTCTATGCTGCATTTACATTTCTTTACTAAACCTTCCAGAGCCTTCTACAACACCTGTCATCTGTGAGGTTTGTGTGCTTGTAACTTTGTAACTAAATTTGTTTAGCTGCAGATATTATCAAGCAAGTAGTGTAAATGTAACAGCATTGTAATATGTAATTTGAATTTCTCCTGGATGTGGAATCTGATGTACACTTGAGCCTACTTTGGATTTACACTGGAAGAAGAATAAACTGCATTGAAGTCCACTTATGAGGGTCCTTGGTCTGTCTGGATTTCAGCTGCCTAAATATTTTCAGTATTTAGTGTGGGAATTGGCCGTTTCAAAATTGTTTATTGATGTGAGTTTCAATAAATTTGACACCACAACAAGAAAGGTTGTATTGAGATTGACCATTTGACCAAGTTATGGACCTTGAAACATGGTTCAAAATGCATACATGTAGATTGTCAAACCACAGGGGAACCATACAAGCGGCGTGTCTGTTTGTATGTTCGAAATATAAAGAAATGTATGGGAATATTTAAAGAGTCTTAGTAGCGTAAACTGATATCAAGTAGTGTCCATGTTAAAGCTCAAAATAAACTTAAATCCACCTCAGTTGTTGTGTATTGTCGTTTCTGTGGCTCAAAATGGCGAATTTGAGCGATTTGGTGGGTATTGCATTGACTGTTACTACACGTTATAAGAAGGAGACATTGTTACTACACGTGATAAGAAGGAAGTCTGGGTCAATGCAAAACCCATCAAATCGCTCAAATTCGCCAGTTTGAGCCGCAGAAACGACAATGCACAATAACTCAGGTAGATTCACGTTTATTTTGAGCTTTAACATGGACATTACTCAATATCAGTTTACGATATTACGACTCTTTGATATTCCCATACATTTCTTTATATTTCAAACATACAAACAGACACGCCGCTTGTATGGGCTCCTGTGGTCAAACGACTCTAATTTTGAGACAGTGTTACTGAAAACCAACCTCATTCCCAGGGTCTCTCATCAAAACCATACAAACTCTTAAAATATTCCAGAGGTAATTCTATCAGTTTTGTGAGAGTAGTAATGGTAGCTCATACGACCGGTAACCAATCAGGAGCCGAGAAAGACAATAGGCTATTCTTTGGAGAACAATGGATGCTATTGTTCTCCAAATCCAAGATGGCCGCCACAAGTTTTAGCCAATTAGGAGCCAAATTAAGAATTCAAGATGGCGGCGCCTACGAAAGTCGGCCATGTTGGAAAACGGCCCACCAGCCTCGATGGAGGACTGGGATCGGTCTCACGGATTTCCATGACAACACAAATCACACCAGGGTCACGCAAAAAAAATGTCATGCAACTTCAAAATTGATACTTACAGTGTCCTGTGGTCCTAAATGACAGAGGTCCGTCCGGCAAGTGGCCAGACTGAGAGACTTGGGTCCGACTCTAGCCTATACAGGGTGTGGCAAAGCATCATGGACGATGACCTCATCGGTAACCAATCAGAGTGAATTAAAGTATTTACAGTGGTTGGCTTCCCCAGTCCCCCTCTCTTAAGGAGAGCACTAAACCAAACATCAATGTCAAATGTCACGAACTTTAATAGCAAATCTTTTGCGCTAACATTATAAGATATGACGTCATTGCCATGTTGATCAAGTAAAAAGACCAGTTTCTATCGTCATCACAATTTTTCAAATGAACTTTAATGTCCAAAACGTTTGCGCCAAAATTACAGAAAGCTGGTCATTGTGTCTCAAATCAGATAACACTATGAAAGAAATGCAACAGAAATAATTTGATCTAGCGTAAATGCAATCTTTGAAGAGTAGCGAATAATAAGCAAAGACAAAAATTTATAGAGTAAAAGGTGAGAAGAAAAATAAAAGTAGAAATGAATTGCTAATAGCGGTTTGCAATAAAATCTAAACTCCTTGATCTCGACTGTTCTCTGGAGAAAAGAATCATTCAAATCCATACGCTATTTACGAACAAGGTGTGTGTGTGTTGACGAAGGGGGAGAGAGTGTCATGTTAGATGAATGTTATTTTCTCATTATAAAATAATGTTATCATTGATCATTGCTTTTAGGACATGTGGTGGCTCCTAAAGGAGCCGTTTTTGTTTTGATGTTTTACTTACTGCCTCAGAAGTAAGTCTAACGCATTCATGAGGAGTGCGATAGTCTCTTCCTGTTCTGCTATTCTTTTACGAAGAAGCAACTCCTTAGAGTGCCTGATATATTTCTCCGGCACTCTTGCCATGAAGTTTTGGTCTAGAAAAATCTTCATCTTCTTCAGTCCTACCTTCCTGCTGATCTTTGGTGACGGTGTACCATCCACTAAAGAGTTGCTAGGAAGAGAGACATCTTTCTCCACTTCCAATAGCGCTTCTGAAACATCGAAATTTTTAGCACACTCCATTATGAACATGAGTCGTTGTACTCAAAAATAAAAAATGCTGAAGTATTTATACCCTTCAGTGCTTAACGCATAATCAAATTGCCGTGCGCTTTGTTGCCCCTTGGGCTATTCAAAATGCCGCGTGCTTTGAAAGCATTAATGAATAGGTGTACCAACCATCCCTTGATATGTGTCGGTATGACTGAAAAAAAATTCCTATGATTTATTCTTGTCAGTTTAGTTTAATAATTTTGGAATACTCTTGGCGTATTTCCCTGGTGGAAACATGTCTTGGCACAAGCACAACACGGTGATATTTTGATGATGAGAGTGTTTGGTGAATAAGTCTAGCAACGCTTTGTCCTCACCTCCCTCTGTCATCAGATTGTCTAATACGAGGAATCCACCCTTCGGAAACCATGACTTGAGATGGTCTGACTCTGGAATCCCCTCGTGAAATTGCACACCAGCGTCTTCCATGTCTCAGAATCCGTCTCGCCACGCCCTGTAGCAATAATGAATCGTTGGGGGAGGGTTTACAAACAATTCCTCCAAGTGATCCAAGAGTAACGATTCGGTAAAACAAGTCTTGCCACAACCAGAAGGACCCACGACCAAAATACTGGAGGGTGTCTTGAACCAAAACGCTTCTCCCATTTCTATTCTACTAGGGATCCCATGGTGCTTTTTGGTAGGAAATGTGATATTTGGGACATCTCATGTCTTTTCTGATCCACTGCGTTGACAACTACGTTTTTCGTGACGAATTCTACTGTCTGCACAAGAGAATAGTCTATGACAATATCGACAATAAAGGGACATGACTCCTTGCTAGTTTGACTCAAAATGAATTGAGGCAGTTAATGCCTTAGTTTTATACATGATTAATGATGGAGTTGATGAGTGTGGTGGAGGTGGTGGCGGCAGTGGTGGTGGATGTGGCTGTGGTGGTGAATGTGGTGGATGTGGCGGTGGTGGTGGTGAATGTGGTGGTGGTGAATGTGGTGGTGGTGGTGTTGGTGGTAGTGCTGGTGGTGGTGTAGGTGGTGGATGTGGCTGTGGTGGTGAATGTGGTGGATGTGGCGGTGGTGGTGGTAAATGTGGTGGCGGTGATGGTGGATGTGGTGGTGGTGAATGTGGTGGTGGTGTAGGTGGTGGTGAATGTGGTGGTGGTGGTGGTAAATCTGGTGGTGGTGGTGTAGGTGGTGGATGTGGCTGTGGTGGTGAATGTGGTGAATGTGGTGGATGCGGCGGTGGTGGTGAATGCGGTGGTGGTGAATGCGGTGGTGGTATAGGAGGTGGTGGTGGTGGAGGAGGAGGAGGAGGAGGTGGTGGTGGTGGAGGAGGAGGAGGTGGAAGAGGAGGAGGAGGAGGAGGAAGAGGTGGGACCGAGAATCTGAGAAACTGGAAACAAGTTTAGTTCCCAACACTTTGTGGAATACTGTTGGTCAAGACTTTAAGAGTTAGAATTATAATCAATTCTTTCTTTGGAGTTATTATTCAATAAACGTTATAAAGACTCAGACTATTTGTTTTGCTTAAAACAATTTAATGACATTACTGTTCGGTATAACCCCTTATCCCCCCGTCTGCTCAGTGGTTCCTGACCATGTGATATCGCCTACCCCCCATCCCCCATCCTCTCATTGGTTGTTAACCACGTGACATTGTCTATTGTTTCGTGAATACCCGTTTATAAGTCGATCGCTCTTGATCGAATTCATTGAGTTATTTTTTTGTAAAAAAAATACCTCTTAGTCGGCGCGTCGGGTATGTTATGGACGGGTCAATGGATGAGTGAGTGAGTGAGTGAGAGATGTATGTATGTCACACCAATCAGACTGGATCTACTATAAACAGGCAATCAAATTTCTTGTTGTAAAGGTAAATGGCATATGAGAAGATTTGATCCCAACACAGTTTAGAACGGCCATATTTATTCTTCTATAAAAGACGAAGAAGTATTCATATGTTGAGCTTACTTCGACATTTTCTGTGGCTTAGGCTGAGGATTTTAGTTACGAACGAGATGAGCCTTGAGGTTTGGAACAGTTCGTGTGTTAGTAGTATGCAAATGCAACGAGATATTTTTATTTTTAGTTACAAAGGTAACTTGATACTTTTGTTTTTCACAAGGCGTAAATTCAATTAGAGGTCACGAGTCGTCGCTTCTAGTTCTTAGGACATGTTTTAGAGGAAACGAGACTATTTAGATTTGAAACAGTTCTAACGTTTACAATAGTAAGTGCAGGTGACGATTGTTTTGTTCTTGTTGCATGCAAATATAACGAGATGCTTTTATTTTTTAGTTACAAAGGGTAATTTGACACTCTTGTTTTTCACAAGGGAGTAAATTCAATTATAGCTGACAAATCGTCACCACTCTTTCCCACGAGATGTTTGCTCTCTTTAGTTACAAATGGTAACTTAACACTTGTTTTTTATATGGGAGTAAATTCAGTTAGAGCTGACAAGTTATCGGCTATTGTTCCCAGAATTATAAACAAAAAAAGCTTTCATTTCTGGACGGTTTTTAGTCTCTTCAGTAGCAGTTTATTTTTATTTGATGGGCATTTTATGACATTCTTTTCAGTCCGATATTTTAAAGGTAAAAAGTACCAAAACTGCTCAAATGTTCTTTAAAGACTGCGTGGCACCAAGTTAAAGAGCAATTTATTTAAATCAGACTTTCAATGTGTCAGAGAGGTTTTTTTCTGTTTCTTTCTATTTTCAGTGAAGTAGTGTTGTTGTGTTGTGTTGTGCTGTGTAAAAGGGTGAACTTACGACACGCATAAGATGCGAAAAGGTCTCTTAACTTGAGTATTTTTGAGGAAAAATTCCTCTTGGGGTTGGAAGGGCTATGTGATCAGTGAGTGAGGGAGTTATGCATGTGCACGTGTCACACCAATCACAATGTGGGTTTTATCAAAGAACGAATCAAAGAAAAAAAATACGATGGTATCTACATTAATCTGGAGACGTGTCAGATTACTGTAGTTTGTTCAGTCAAACATTTTATGGCTTACTATTTAGCTGTCTTACCATTACCGATGTGACATCGTATGTACATCATAAATTCCCAGTTTTTTTCTTGCTGTACATCACAACCAAAAAAACCTTAAAATTAACCAAATCATTACTGTAAACAGCTCCATGAATGCTCCTATCTCCGAGACTTCACACACACAAAAAATAACTCTTGCACACCTTGCATGCCTATGTTTTTACTTGTGACAACGTTCAGCACACGTCTTCTTTTCTAAACATAACATTCTTTCCTGTCTTCGTGGCTATGGAGTTGAGCGATTGCTAGTTGTGTGACACTTTGGAGGAAAGGACTATGTTTGAGGTAAGTGATTTATTTTTGGCGCTATTGGAAACCCGCTTAGACAACTATAATTGTTGAATTAGGAGTGATTTGCAGTGTTTGTAAATGAAGTTAAATCTTTAGTTCAAGCACGAAACGTTTGTCTGAAATTCCTTTGATTTTATTCTCAAGGGTTAAGATACAGTCTATCATGATTTCAGCTTCTAAACATGTGCTTTTCGGTTTTAATTTATTCCATGTTTCATCTCTGACTAATTATGTTAATTCTTCAATGGTCGCCCAAAATTCCTTTTGTTTGTTCAAGATTCCTTTGAATGATGCTTTTCTCAAGGGAACAGTCGAGATCAAGGAGTTTAGATTTTATTGCCAACTGCCATTAGCAATTCATTTCCACTTGAAGTATTTCAATTACATTTTTTTATCTCACCTTTTGCCCTATAAATTTTTGTTTTCGCTTATTATTCGTTACTCGTCAAAGATTGCATTCACGCTGGATAAAATTATTTCTGTTCCATTTCTTTTGATAGTGTTATCTTATTTGAGACACAATGACCGGCTTTCTGTAATTTTAGCGCAAACGTTTTGGACATTAAAGTTCATTTGAAACATTGTGCGATGACGATAGAAACCGGTCTTTTTACTCGATCAACATGGCAATGACGTCATATCTTTTAATGTTAGCACAAAAGATTTCCTATTAAAGTTTGTGACATTTGACATTGTGTGGTGTTTGGTTTAATACTCTCCTTAAGAGAGGGGGACTGGGGAAGCCAACCACTGTGAGTACTTTAATTCATTCTGATTGGATACCGAAGTGAATTGTCACATGATGCTTTGTACCACCTTATATAGGCTACACTCAGACCCAAGTCTCTCAGTCTGGCCGCTTGCCGGACAGACCTCTGTCATTTAGGACCACAGGACTATGTAAGTATTGAGTTTGAAGTTGCATGACATTTTTGGCGTGACCCTGGTGTGATTTGTGTCGCCATGGAAATCCATGAGACCGATCCCAGATCCTCTGTCAAGGCTGGTGGGCTGTTTTCCAACATGGCCAACTTTCATGGGCGCCGCCATCTTGAATTCTTAATTCGGCTCCGAATTGGCTAAAATTTGTGGTGGCCATCTTGGATTTGGAGAACAATAGCATCCATTGTTCTCCAAACAATAGCCTATTGTCTTTCTCGGCTCCTGATTTGTTACTGGTCATATGAGCCACCATTACTACTTGTGAGAACTGTAAAATCCCGTCATGCAACTACTATTTTGAGAAGCTGACATGAAAATCACTGTCTTTGTCCATTTACAAGAGTGTTGCAGAGATCTTAAAAGAATTTTAAAAGAGTTAATATGGTGTTTGTGGACACTATATCAGACAGTTGTCAGTTCCGTGCACAATTTCGAAATGGCCGGATTTTTGCCCTCCCACAAGCGAAGCGATTTGCCCAGAGTTCATTTTCCCCCAAGTTGAGTCAAAAACTGCAAGCCGTTCGTCACTGTCGTCGTATTTGGTCACCAAATGGGGGCTCACTCCTAGCATAGTGCGAGAAACTGGGGATGAGAATGCGACAGCTCTCACTCTTCTCACTTCTTCGTTAACAACAGTGTGAATGCTGTGTTTTCGGGTGTTTTTCGAATAAAGTTTGGGAAAGACTCGAAGTTGTCGATCGTTTAAGCCGCCGGATGAGCAAAGTTCATACCTGTTCTCACGAGATGACAAAGGAGCCATTTACGAGTTCAAACTACGAAAACTCAGACAAAAAGCAAATCTAGCCTGCGTGGCAGGCGTCCGAAGGGGAGGGAAAGGGAAAGAACGAGCACGCGAAGGGTGCTCTATCCTCCGCGCTCATTTTGACCCTTTCCCTCCCTTTCTACGGCCTGCCACGCAGGCTAAAACAAACCATGATGCTGAGACAAACAACTCGGATGTTGAAAAATCAAAGAATCGTCGTAAGCAGAACTTTTAAGATGAGGCAAACAACATGCAATTGGATAAAGAGGATACTCAACGAAGCAACTTGAGTAGTAAATATCCAAGCGTAACGCTTTGTGTTAAAAAGTATCCTGCTTCTTTTTTTGTTTTTACCCAGCAGCCGGGAAGTGTATACCTGGCAGTCTGAAATTATTATAGAATTTCAACAAATAATTCATTCAATTCTTAGAATACAGTAGAGTAGTAGATCTGCCGTCACTCGGTAGGTCTTCGGCGTCGACAAAACCTGGATCGGACCGGACCGGATCACGGATCGGATCACGGACCGGATCACGGATCGGATCACGGATCGGATCACGGATCGGATCACGGATCGGATCACGGATCGGATCACGGACCGGATCACGGATCGGATCAAGGAAAAAAATTCAAAATTTTGTTGAGCAAATTGCGGTAGAGTGACTACTGTGAGCAGAAAGTTTTATTTAATTCAGGTGTGATATTCCTTTATTCTTTTATAATATCAAGCCAACTGGGAGCTGGTCACAGATGAATTTTTTTCAGGCTGTTGGGTTTTGATTGCGATGATCAATCATGTCTTTATATCTTTCTCCGCAGTTCAGATAAATGAGATTTCGTGTATTCACTTGCATCAAACTGTCATAAAACGAGTCAGCATGGTAATAATAGG
>NW_028301564.1:9345000-9402500 GCF_042242905.1 Orbicella faveolata | reverse complement strand
CATCCACGCTGTTCTACCATCTTTTAGAGGAATACCATAATCCCAATTTTCTAAACTACCGTCAAACCTTGGTTTTCTTGATAGTTTCTTCCAGAAAGATTTCCTGAAAAAACCGGTTTTTGTATACTGATTAGCTATCTTTCCAGAATAATAATCTTTGAACATTTGCTCTGTTTGAGGAAATAATGTTTCAGTTATATACATTTTGCCGATAAAAGTAAAATATAAAACTTTAAGGTAAAAGGCTGTTAAAATTGAGACTTAACGTTTTCGATCTGTTCGATCATCATCAGAGTGAAATAATAGGCATACGCTCAGTGTTCTTATAGTTCAGGTAATGCCAGTTATGTAATACCTGTTCCCATGGGGAACAAGGTGAGGTCCAGTGATTGCACTAGTTTGTTTAGTTCTGGACAGAAGCGTGCGATGTAGAACGCTTCTTTTATTCTTCTTTTTAACCATGAATGGGCAGTGGTTAAAACTTCCCACGAGAACTTGTGGTAAGGGTGTTTTCTGATGTGCTTGGCTGACTCCGACTGCTTATTAACATCTGAATGTTCATTAACACGAACCTCGAGGTTGCTTGCTGTTTCGCCAGTGTATGTTTGTCCACAAGTACACTTGCTTTTGTAGATGACATGTGATGGGTGTGTGTTTTTGTCTTTTAACTTGAAGATTGATTCCATCTTGCATGTTTGCCACATGATAAAGAAGTTGAACCACCCTTTGGTGTACGTGTTAAGTTTCTTTAATAATTTTCTACTTTCTACTTCATTTGTTCTGTAGAAAGGGAGACGGATCCCGACTTTAGGTCTTTCATCGAACCAGTGGACAGGAATTATTGTTTCGTCGCTTTTTGGGTTTTCAAAATCACGGATAACTTCATTTACCAATTTCTTGGGGTATCCTGCTTTGATGAATGATTGTTTGATGGCTTTGACTTCTGCTTGCCAATTGCTGGCTATTCGTTTTGCTCGATGTAAGGCACCTAGAATAGTGTTGCGCTTCCACCTCTCTGGGATGGCCGATTTCCAATTTCCAGTACTTAATATTTGAACGTAATATCTTACAGAAGGTGAGCTAAACATGACTTTTCTGCCATAGTTTATGTCCAAATACTGAGGAAATCAAATGCAAGAAGACATTTTCACGTTCCTTTTGATTATCTGGTCACAGCCACTTGCCTACTGTTTTCGTTTCTAGCAGGTTAGTGTTGTGATTATCAAGATTTTGAGAACGTTAGTACTCAGCGCTGATGAAAAGACCGAAAATAATTTTTATACCAGGTTTTACACTGACATTTCTTCTTTCGAAATGTTAGAAACTTAGGTGTTTCGGTGTTTTAACGGGTAGCGAATTTGCCGATTGAAAAAGTGTGCATAATTAAGAATTTTGAGCAAGCGAATTTTAGTGATTTTAAGCGGCTCGTCGTGGCCTTGAAAATTAACCTACAGAAGAATAATTGGTCTCAAAAGAATTGTAAACCCCTTAGTAATAAGTTTTTAGGCTCAAACTGGAATGTTATTGTGATGCAGATTGAACAGAGTGAAGTTTATGATAAGGTATTAGTCACTAAATTTTGCGTGTTTTTGACCAAACGTGGGACCGTAACGAATTTTTGATTTTTTGGCGGGTTTAAAAATTATTTCAAGAAAAAAAAACCCACCTCGTTTCTAGGCTTACCATAGGCTATCTCTGGGAGGAATATGAAAAATTTGATTTTTCATTATGTACCACATATTTTCGATATGGCTCGGTCCTAGTGGACATTCCCTCTTAATAGGTTTTGAACCAAAAATAATAACGCAAACAGAGTATGAAAGCAAATTACCGAAGATAACCAACAGTACAGATGCAATAAATGTGAATTGTGAAGCTATCACAGATTCATTAGTTGATGGACGATCTTCTAATACAACAGCTGTAATACCAACAGACAATTTGGAAGAAAGAGTTGCCAATGCGAATTTCAACAAAGGTTTTGTTGCTCGTAAGGCGCTGTCAGGTGTATCTGCAACTGTGAATACCGAAATGCCACTGAACAGATATTCCTTTTTCGAGCGGCTTCATGATGAATTACTTCCCAGCTCAAGACTTAAGATCAATTTAACCATTGAATCCGATGGTAACTTGATTTGGCAAGCTGCAGATGCTTGTAGAGTCATAATCACAAAAATGCAGCTTATAGTTCCTCGTGTGACATTCAATTCAGAAGGACAGAAACTTTACTTGAGTAATCATCTGGATACACGAAAATGGACTTATCTCCGCGAAAATATTGAGAGAAGTAATAGTGTGAAACAAGCTTCTGGAAGTTTCAGAATATCAACAGGAATCACACGACCGAGACATGTATTTGTCTTCATAATCAACGACGCCTCAATAGAAGATCAAACAGCCAATCCATTTCTTTATAATACATTTTCTGTGAGTACAGATCCACGAACTTTTACTTCATGTCATCTGGAAGTTTTTAATGGTAACGAATTTCCTGAACTTCATTACGATCCAAGCACAGAACCAACCAGGGTGTTCAGAGATGTTCTGAAATACATTCATGGAAACAACGATTACAACGGTGGAACACTTCTTAACAGAAGTAATTTTGGAACCATATTTCCGCTTGTTTATTTTGATCTCACGAAACAAAAAAAGGAAATCAAAGACGGCAAAACCAAATTGACATTCAAATATAAATTAAGCGGCGCTACAACCACGGATTATTCCATTTATGCTGTAACACTATACGAGCAAGATGTTGAACTGAAAAAGATTGATGGTAAAATAATACTCAGAACTTAAAATAACATTTTAATCACATATATTTCATAAAATAATTTTTATGTAATGTATATTATATATAAGTAATGACAAAATATTATCCTCATGGAGTAAATCTTTCAGATGGCCAGCGGACAAGACTGGCAAATGCTTATCAGAATAATTCAGCAATAACCATCAGACTAGCTGCAAATGAATTGACTGGTCCTGATGAAATGATGTTGACGAAGAGTCAAATAAATGAATTCAGGAAGGCAATGTCAATGGGTAAAGGATCAGACATCAAGATTTCAAAGACACAGATAAGAAAAGCTGTTCAACATGGAGGGAGTCTTTGGTCAGCTCTTTTCTCACTTCCACCCATTATTGCGAAAACTGTTGGTTTAAGCGCACTGGCTTCTGAAGGTGCTTCTCAAGTGGTCAAGAAGATAACTGGCAAAGGACAGACTGGTGGATTTTTAGTTCCCCAAAATAAAATCGATCAATTGATAAAATACAAACATCTTTTGTCAGCTGGTCAAAAACAGCAAATTGTTAGCGCCTTACAATCAGGTCCAGGTGTTGTAATAAAACCAACCAAAACACAATCAGGAGGTTTCCTCGGGACTCTTCGTGCTTCAATAGGTGCACCATTGCTACTAAAGGCATTGACAGGAAAAGGATTGCATGTTGACAGACGTCGTCCAAAAAGATCATTACCCGTTTACGTACCTCCAAAAAAGGAGGAAAACACCACCATCCACCGCCTCTTTTAGGGACATGGAACGACCCCACCGGAAAGGGTTTGCTATTAGGCAAAAACAGCCCGTTCAACTCAATACCCATACTCGGACAAATTTTATAAACGAGCCAGTATAGACTTATGATTTGTTGAACTTTGTCAAACAACTTGGAACAAAGTATTTCAGAGGTGTTTTCAGCCGTGATGATTTACCAAAAATAATAAAAAGAGAATGTGGGATAATCGGTCTTGACAGTAAAATCGATCCTGGTACTCATTGGGTCTGTTACAGAAATATTGATGATCACTGTGAATATTTCGACAGTTTTGGACTGAAGATGCCAAAAGATATTCAGAAATACATGACAACAAGTAGTAAACAAATTGTATGCTCTGGTGATAAGATTCAAGAGTGCGATAGTGTTTTATGCGGCTATTGGGTTTTGTACTATCTGTTGGAGAGACAAAGAGGAAGATCTATTTTGCAAACCATACATAGTTCAAAATTTGACATGACAGACCAAAGTGTTAATCACAGATTCATCATAAATTATTTTAAAAATATGTAATTCATATGTATATGAAGTCTTATTGTGTGAAACAAAAAAAGGTTACTGAATGTGTTCTAGGAAGTGAACATTATGCAAAAGCCAAAGATGAAAGAACCATGATGAAATGCACTTGCACTGAATGTGGAATAACCAAAACCAAATTTGTTAAACAAACTGGGGGAAGATTATTCGAAGCACATGATCTTGGAAGATACTTGGCAGAACAAGTAGCTCGTGCCAGTAAGAATTTAAACTACGTAGCCCGTCCGAATGGGCGGGCATATTGAGTTCTGTAGCAGACACTGGAGCTGAATTATTTATCAGTAAAGGTGTTCCATGGTTAGCCAAGAAAGGTGTTGAAGCTGGAAGATATTATGCTTCTGAATTTATGAGAGATCCGAAATTACAAAAGAAAGCAATTGATTATGGTTTGAAGAAAGCAAAACCTTCTGTGTATACAGTTGGATCTGATACAATCAATCAATTATCGACCAAAGTGAGACCTGATTACAAATACAAAACTGATAGAATGGACCTTGATGCAGACATGTACAAAGGTGGTTGTAATGACCAGCCACGAGTAAATCCAAACATACACTAATTTATTGAGTAAAGAGCGAATACATCAAGTGATCATAGAGAAATGCCAATCACAACTTTCCTCCCCTCTAGAATTACACGTTATTCATCCATAAACTCCTCATGTAAATTGGAACAACTAAATCAAAAACTATTTGTCCTCCATTTCAACCACAGTTCCTGTGATAAAGTCACAATTCACACAGGTAGTCTTTCATGTATCCAGGTCTGGCCCTTTTCCGCACAGGGCGTGTCCCCAGAGAACTCGTTTTAACGGGTGTCTGAGTAGGTGCTGCCGGTGGAGACTCAGGAACCTCAAGTTGGTCGCTAACACCAGGGTTGGGTGGTGTTGCATCACATTCAGGCAAGACCACTTTTGTCACGCTGAGTGTCACACTTGTAACTGGCTCCTCCGCCACATCATTCTCACGGTTTCGAACATGGTCGTGGTGTCGACGAATGATTGTCCCGTTGCTCAGCTGAACTCGAGCTGACACTGGACAAGTTTTCTTCACGACAGTCCCTGGCGTCCAGGCCTTCTTGTTCCGGAAATCCTTAGCATAAACAGCCTGGCCCTCCAGAATCTCCCTCTCCTTAGCATGTTAATCATGTGCTGCCTTCTGCTGGGACAGTTTATTCCTAACGCGATTTGCTACGCTTGGAACAAGCTGATTCAGCTGTGTGTGCAATCTCCGTTTCATGAGTAATTCTGCTGGTGGAACTCCGGTCGTACTGTGAGGGGTGGTGCGGTAAATAAGGAGGAATCGTGATAACTTTGTTTGGACAGTTCCATTCTCCATCTTCTCATAGCCTTCTTTAGAGATTCGCACAGCCCTCTCTACCAAGCCATTTGAGGCAGGATGATAAGGTGCCACTTTGATGTGCTTGATTCCATTCTTTTTCATGAACGCCTGGAATTCTGAGCAGGTAAAATTGCTATCATTGTCGCTAACGAGTGTTGCTGGTAGGCCATGTGTAGCAAACATTTTTCTCAGCATTTCAATTGTGGCAGTCGACGTGATAGACTTCGTGCAATGCACTTTCAACCACTTCGAGTACGCATCCATGACTACAAGGAACATTTCTCCTTTGTAAGGCCCTGCGTAGTCAATGTGAATTCTTGACCAAGGGAGTCCCGGCCACCCCCAGAGGTGTAATGGTGCTTCTGCGGGTATACTCTGGTTTGACTGACATTTGTCGCAGCCCTTCACTTTCTTCACAATCTCCTGATCCATGCTTGGCCACCATGCGTATCTACGTGCCAACGCTTTCATGCGAGATTCATCCGGGTGGGCCTGATGCAGCTCAGTGAGTATTTTTGATCTTGCTTGTGCGGGTACAACCACTCTGGCACCCCAAAGTACATCTTCTACGCTTAATTCACTTCGCTTGGTGAAGTAAGGGTTTAGCTCTGCAGAGTTGTTTTTGGTTGGCCATCCTTCTAAGATGAAGCGTAGCACCTGTGAGAGGACTGGATCCCTCTTGGTCCACTCTTTGATGTGGCCACTATGTACAGATGTGCCTTTCAAATGTTCCATTAATGATCCTCTTTCGAGGCCTGGTCTGAGCTTCCACTAACGATACTACATTAAGGAAATAACACACTGGCTGTGGGTAAAATTTGGGTGGCAGGGAAGGACGACTGGGGAGTAGGGGCCCAGGAAAGGGGTCCTCCTGGGGGAGTACAGATCGGGTGATACCGGGGGTAGCCACCCTGGAATAAAAGTTCCAGACCTGCCTCCAGGGGTGAGGCCCATATCCCACAGTCCCGGGCGACTGAGGGAACCAGGAGGGGGAGCCCCTCCTGGGGGGAGTACAGATCAGGTGGTACCAGGTTAGCCACCTTGGAATAGGTAATTTCTCCGGACCTGTCTCCAGTGGGCTAGAGCCTTACTGTTGTGTAAAGTGCAGCTGATGGGTGCACTTCCCTGCCACCGTCCTTTAATAACAAACAAAAGAAAGTCACCAAGTACAGTCTCTGTTCATTGCACCCTGAATGATAAGGTCTAAGGCTTGCTAAGAGAAGATAACCCTAGCCTATAGCCATTAATGGTATAATTATTATTATTATTTTATAATAAGCAAATGATATCATAAGTATATACGGATAAATGTTTTCTAAAAGTAGCGGAATAGTAATGTTCAGTATCTATACACGACATCCTGAATTGTAGTGTCAAAGCTTGCCCCCATTTTTTTTTTTTTTGGGAAAGACAGATTATTAGCCTTATTCATGGTGAACATTTCTATAGATCTAAATGATTTTGTTTATTCGCTTGAAGATGGTCCTAAAGCGTAGTATCAGGGGTTCAGATGTGTATAGCAAGGGTCCCAGTCATGGGAGGGTGGGAGGGTAAAAGAAAAATCAGTGGCGAAGGATCGGCACAAACGAGAAGACTGAATACAACGAGGAGCGTGTGCTTGACTAGAGGTCAGGGGCATGAGGTGGACACGTGAGAGACATGACTGGAACCATTGATACACTGTCTTTTACAGATGTAGATAACAGTGGCTTTACTTAGGAAATGAAAGGTTTGTTGTGATATCCAAAGGGGATGATTGTTTTCAACTGGGAATCCCTGATGGACTTTGATATCAGGAATTGGTGGCATGTTACCTATGTTACTGGGATTTACTTATGAGCGTGACACGAGGTTCATAGTGTTACATGTCTCTGAAATGAAGTGTTACAATGCAGAATGTGTGTGCCTGTCTTTGAGATATTGTCTCTCAGGTCTCATTAACGTCAGTTTATGGATGCCATAAACTTAAACTTAACAAGTTTGTTTCATCAGGAACTGGGACTGACTTGGGCATCTCAGGCAAGGGTAGCCTACTTGAGCCATCTACATTACCATTGGTCTGACTAGCCTTGTACGATATCTTGTACTCGTAAGCAGACAAGGTCAGTGCCCATAGCTGGATTCGCGGTGCAGCAAGCGCTGGAATCCCTCTCTTCTCATTCAACAAACCCTCCAAAGGTTTATGAATGAGTGTCCATAAAGAAGCTGATGGAACTTCTTAATTCCGAAGATTACAGCTAGCGCCTCCTTCTCTAAGGTCGAGTAATTTCTTTCAGCTTCGTTTAGAGATCTGGACATGTATCCTACTGGACGTTCAGTTCCTCCTTCCATTTTGTGGGATAAGACCGCTCCCACACCATAATCGGAAGCATCAGTGGCAAGGATAAGTTCCTTGACTGGGTCAAAATGTAGTAGTAGCTCAGCTGACTGCAACAGTCCCTTAGATTTTGCAAAGGCCTCCTGTTGTTTCTTTCGCCACTGCCATGTTGATCCTTTCCTCAAGAGCTGGTGTAAAGGCTCCAGGATGGTTGCTACATCAGGTAAGAATCCATGGTAATAGTTGAGCATGCCCAGGAAAGCTTGAAACTGACGACATCCTTTGGCTCCGGTGCATTCTTCATTGCATCAACTTTCGCCACCACAGGTTGAATGCCATCGCCACTGATTACGTACCCACAGTACGAGACTTCAGGTTGCATGAACAGACATTTTGCCAAACGTAGCTTTAATCCTGCTGTGAAAAGCCGACTAAGCACTGCTTCTAGGTTGGCTAGATGATCTGGGTCATCCTTGCCGTTGACTAAGATGTCATCAACTCGCACGACAACATGGGGGATGCCTTGCAATAAATTCCCCATTGTACGTTGGAAAATTCCAGGTGCTGACGAAACCCCAAAGGGCAGTCTATTTATATTGATAGAGTCCCTTGTGAGTATTGATTGTAGTGAATTTCTTCGATTCCTCATCCAATAATAACTGTTGGTATGCCTGTAACATATCCAGCTTGGTTAATTTATTTCCTCCACCTATTGTGGCAAGCAAGTCCTCAGTCTTGGGGATTGGATAAGTATCCAACTTTGGGACTTGGTTAACAGTACACTTATAGTCGCCACAAATACGCACTGATCCGTCTTGTTTCACCACTGGAACTATAAGTGCTTCCCACCCTGTGAACATCACCAGAGATACTATGCCTTCGCTCTGCAATTGATCCAGTTTTTTTCGACTTTCGCTTTAAGTGTACGCGGTACAGGACGAGCATTCATGAAGTTGGGTGGAATACTTGGGTCAACATAGATTTTGGCTTCTGTGCCCTTCAGTGTAGCCAGTCCTTCGCCAAAAACGTCCTTGTGTGCATCTAGGATCTTCTGCAGCTGAGGGATGCCCTCCTGGATGTTGAAAATACTGTTCCAGTTAAGCTTAATCACTTGAAGCCAGTCCCTTCCAAGTAAATTGGGTCCAGGATTCTTCACCACCATGGCTGGTAAATTATGATTTTGATTCTGGTGCTTGACAGGAATCAGTACTTCACCCGACACTGGTATATTCTTTCCTGTGTATGTGCTTAATACGGCCTTGGAACTCTTCAATTCCAATTTGTCACGTAGCTTGTTTTACGTTTCTGCATTCAACACGGTTCTGGTCGCACCAGTGTCTATCTCCAAGTTGTGTGGTTCACCACAAAGTTCCACAGTCTCTTCGAATGCCTTGGGTTTGCGTTGTCCGCGAATGTGGTACATTGTCGCTGCATAAACACCTTCTTCCCCGGAACCTTCGTCCACTAAATGTAGGCTGCTTCTTCTTCCCTGGCTTGCTGTCTCGTGAACCGGTATGTTTACCTTCCCGCGTTCCGGAATCGGTTCCTTTGCCCGTCTTTTTCTTTTGCCTTTTCTCGCCACGACACACTTTGGCTAAGTGCCCTCGTCGTCCGCATTTAAAACACTGAGCATCTCTGAATCGACAGGCTGAAGCTTCATGTTTCTCCCCACAATGGTAACACTCTGAATCTGGACGACAATCTTCAATTCCGTTCTTGTCTCGAGCGTCGACCTGATTAACGCTGCCGAGGGTCACGTCGGACTGAATATCAACCACGTACTTCGCTGCCAACTCCTCTCCCAAAGCAATCTCCTCGGCCTTCTTGAGTGTCAACTCTCGTTCCGCTAGTAATCGCCGCTGGATTCTCTTATTATTTATACCACAGACCAAACGATCTCGTAGCATTTCTGTTAACGTCTCGCCAAAATTACAATGTTCGGTCAACTTACGCAATTCCGCCACGTATGCCGCAACTCCTTCGTCTTCGTTTCGATTTCGGCTATGAAATTTATAACGCTCCACTATCTCACTTGGCTTCGGTGAAAAGTGCTTCTCAAGTGTGTCGACAATCTTCTTAAAAGTTGTCTCCGCTGGCTTCGCTGCTTGAAGTAAATCCCTCGCAAGTGCGTGCGTTTTACTCCCGCAAACACTGAGTAGAATTGCTCGGCGTTTCGCCACATCTTCCACCTCATTCGCTCCACATACTGGGTCCATGATTCTTCTGATTCTTTGAATTCGCCTATTTTTCGGTAGGTCGCCATTCCTGTACGAATCTAGAATTAAATGTCTCGTCGCCAAATGTGATGACCAGCCACGAGTGAATCCAAACATACACTAATTTATTGAGTAAAGAGCGAATACATCACGTGATCATAGAGAAATGCCAATCACAACAGTGGTGCTTTTGATATTCATAAAATGACTGGTAAAATTCTCAGACCAAAGGGTGGTTGGACACCTGGAAAGTACAAATATATCGGCCCATACAATCCACTGGACAAACAGCATATGACAAAAACACTGGTGAGGTAGTTGAATGGTATGTACAACCATACAACGAAGTTGATGAAATTGCCGCTTATCATGACATTTGTCATGATATAGGAAAAAACAAAGGTGATTGTGACCGACAAATGGTTCAGTCATTGGATGAAATCCCTTACGGTGAAAAGCCAAAGTGAGGTGAAACAGCACGATTTTTAATCAACAATAAACAAAAACTTGGTCTGGGAAATGGAAAAGGCCGTCCAGTTGGCAAGAAAAATTAGCGGATGAATTACATAAACCAATAAAACGTAACTTCACTCGACGACGTGTAATTGTAAATCATATTGACGAGATATGGTGAGCTGATTTAGTTGAAATGCAACACTTTGGTAAATGGAATAAAGGCTATAGATATCTACCCATGGTTTTGGACACATTCAGTAAATATGGTTGGATTGTCCAGTTGAAGGATAAAAAAGGTGAAACTGTAACTGAAGCGTTCAAAACCATCTTCGAGGAAGGTAGAAGACCACAATAGTTATGGGTTGATAAGGGTAAAGAATTCTATAACAAATACCTAAAGGACTTTATTAGAAAAAATGGTGTACAGATGTGTTCCACTGAGAATGAAGAAAAATCATCTGTTTGTGAAAAATGGAACAGAACAATAAAAACCAAAATGTGGAAGCAGTTTACTGTTCAAGGTAATACACAGTATTTAGACATACTACCCGAAGTATTAAAACAGTACAACATTACCAAACATGGTTCAATAACTAGTGAGACAATCTCAGATAGTGCAGAGCGCAATTGATAGCTCTGATACAGTAGTCCCATAAGTACTCACCCCTGCTCGGTTCACTTCCGGTTTGTGTCTACCTTGGTAGTCTGCTACGGCTTTTCCCCTTTGCAGTGTGTATGTTTCAAGGTTGTATTTTCATTCAAGGTCCAAACATTACGCACAAATTAATTACTACTGGTGCTTTAAGTTGATTTTCGTTCATTTTAAATTCAACAATACGCTGAAGCAGCAAACGTGATAATTTAGCTCTTCACGCCAACTTTGTAACTTGATACTTGTGTTTTCCTCGCAAAGCCATGTAATATGAAACCCCTGTTTTCTCCAAAACATACGGAAGATGTCCTTGTTTTTTGGAGATAAATGCAAGAAAGTTAAATATCTGATGTAGTGATGAAGAAACGGAACAGAGACGATGTTTTACTAAAAATGCAAATTTTTACCGATGAACAAGAACTAATTTAATTATCAGATAGTCACGAAATACCACTTTCTCTTTCTGTTGCCACCTTTGTTGTTAACAATAAAACAATTCAAAATTAACACACAACGATATTGATGGCTGAGAAGCTTTTCAACGAAAAGTATTGAAGATAAACAGCGCTACTTGGCCGATATGAATGAGTCTCCTCAAAGACTGATTAAATTAATTTGAACTTTCATTAGGTGCCACGGCGTCTGCAGCAATATTTGAGCATTTTCCTGGTTTCTTTTGTTACAAATTTACAATTTGCGGAGTATTAAAGCCACTAACTTGAGAACTTTTTGGTCTCTCTTACAGACACAATTAAGGCAAGAAATAAACAAGTCGCTAAGGAGAAGCAATATATTTGAACTCTGACAAGCACACTATTGTAGATTGAAAACAGCAGATGATATTTGTTGAACCGACCTGTTTGTAATTCTAAAAGCTACGCAGCCACAGTAACGTTTCACTTTTGCAATAAAAAGGGACAATTGGCGCTACCTGAAAAATAACTGCCGTCCTTGGTCACATGACACGATATATAAAATACTGCGTGTAAAGATAGTGTATAACACTAACAATGCTAGAACGCATGCGTCTTACATGTTGAGCTCTACCATAAGGAAAACCACTCAACATTTGTGCGTGATTCCGTATGCAATGTATCCTTCACCTAATATAGAAGCCACGAACCCTAACTAATCTACGCATGCGTTTAGGGCAAATTAGTTTTGTTCTAAGGAGAATGGTACCACAAGGAGAGCAAGGGGTTACCTGAAACAAATATATAGCTTTGCGATGTTCCAAGTTAAGCGACGGCGATGGAATGTGTTTTACGTAGAGTACACATGTACCTTTCCCACCCTACTCCCACTACTTCCTTGCCCCTAGACTAATCATGAATTAATTGAAATTAATTAATTAAACAAACATTAAAGTTTACACCTTAGCGCCATATGGCCATAGTGCCATAGTGCCATACCGCCATAGCGCCATAGCGCCTTAGTTCCTTAGCGGCAGGCAACCCCCATAACCATCCCAATAGTGCACTCTGCACTAAAAATGACACCCACAGAAGCTGGTAAAAAGAAGAACGAAGGAATAGTATATTTCAATCTCTATACTGATAGGGAAACATCATCATCAAAACCAAAGTTCAAAGTAGGAGATAAAGTCAGAATAGGCAAGTACAAGAGAATATCAAAATATCTGCGGTACGTAGTTTACCAGATATTTGTTTTCTGCACGTTCTGTATTTGGTATTCTTATTGTGTTATACAATTAGGTCTTTCAGTTACGCAATACGCGTTAATTGCGTGTCGTATATATAGCTGTTGTCAGTTAGTGATCTTCCTTCGGGTCTGCTAACGCCACACGCTACTCCACTGTCCTTTTATTTTTATGTTATGGATTTTATTTTCATGCTGTTGTGTGTCTCCCCTTTTTTCAGTGTGGAGATTTCGGTCATTTGAGCTTGACATGCACGAAACCTGCCAACACTTCAAAGAGTAACGCTCGTCGTGATTGACTAGATGGCGGTTCGTTGGCCACTGATGATGCTGATGCCCAGCAAGTTGAGTGCGATTTTTTACATTTATTGTCTTCCTTTAGCGACGAATTTAGTGTTAAAGGCGGTAGGAATGGCGTCAAAGATCGCTTGAAGTCCTCGCTTAACTTCTGGGTTGAAACATTAGATGCTTCAGATTTTGTCCTTGACATGATTAGGCGTGGTTACAGGTTACCATTTGCCCAGTATCCCTCGCAGTGCTTTCTAAAGAACAACACATCTGCGCTTCAGCATCCAGAATTTGTGGCCGAAGCAATTACCGAGCTTCTTAGTAATAGTTGTATTGTTGAGCATGTCGTTCCTCCGTTCTGTGTGAATCCTTTAACAGTCGCGGAAGGAGAGAAGTTGCGTCTTGTTATTGATCTTAGGCACGTTAACAATTGTTTAGTTAAACCCAGATTCAAATATGAAGACTTGCTCTCGCTATCCCAAGTTCTGGATGAAGGGCACTGGTTTTGCAAATGGGACCTTAAGTCCGGCTACCATCATGTTGATATTTGTCTTGATCACCAAAAGTATCTCGGTTTTGCTTGGCCTTTTTCCGGCGTTGTTAGATATTTTACCTTTGCAGTTCTTCCTTTCGGCCTCAGTAGTGCCTGCTTTTGTTTCACCAAGTTGATGCGCCCGTTAGTTAGACGCTGGCGTTCTATGGGGCACACCAGTTTCATTTATCTAGAGGACGGTCTCGGTAGTCAACCAGATAAGTGTTCCGCCTCGGCAGCAAGCTTAATTCAGCGCAAAGAGCTTTCTTCGTCTGGTCTTCTTTGTAATGAGGAAAAGTCGCGCCGGACCCCAATGCAAATTGGCGAGTGGCTCGGTTTCGTGATCGATTCTATTTCATTGTCATTCCGAATTCCAGAGAAGAAAGTCTCCAAACTTAAGGGCTTGTTGGATTCTGCGATTCAGGCGGGGTACTCTTCATTCTGTCAGTTAGCGAGAATCGCTGGTACTATCATTTCAGTTGCTTTGGCAGTCGGTCCGATTTCTCGTCTTTTGACCAGGCAGATGTACTTCGCCATTGAAACCAGGTCAGCATGAGACAACACCATTCATTTTTCTCCCAGTCTTCTAATCGAGCTCAAATTTTGGTACTGCAACATCGATTGCTTCAACGGTTATTCTATAAGGCCACCATTAGCGACCCATACCGTTGTGTTTTCTGATGCAAGTGATGTAGCTTTGGGAGGTTTTTCAGCTTCTGTAGACGGCACCGTTGTCAGCGGCATGTGGGAACCCGAGGATATCGGCCAAAGTTCCACGTTCCGCGAACTGAAAGCTATTTATTTCGTGTTGCTTTCCTACGTTGCTCAATTGAAACACAAGAGAGTTTAAATCTGTACTGATAATCAGGGCGCCGCCAGAATTGTTGCTATCGGAAGCTCGAAAACTAATCTCCAGGCTCTGGCTATGGACATTTTTAATCTCTTTCTTGTTAACAGCATCGTTCTGGAAGCGCAATGGATCCCAAGGTCGCTTAATGAAAGGGCAGATCTTCTCAACAGATTTGTTGACAAAGATGACTGGTCCGTCAATCCTTCTGTATTTCGAGTGATTGACGCCAAATGGGGTCCTCACACAATCGATCGGTTTGCGTCGCATTATAACGCCCAGGTTCCAAGGTTCAATTCTAAATTTGCCTCCTCCGGCTACAGCGGCGTTGACGCCTTGGCCCAGGATTGGCGAGACGAGGACAATTGGGTCTGTCCTCCGTGAGTGCCATCGTGCCTTATGTTAGAGTTCTCTCGTCGTGCTCTGGTTACGACACTTTGATCGTCCCGCAGTGGCCTTCGGCCTATTTTTGGCCCTTTTTGCATGACAGCTCTTCCCAGTTCAAGTCTTTTGTTAAGGGAGTGTTTGAGCTTCCTTGTATAGAAGACCTCTTGTTGGAAGGTCCCGGCCAGAGGCAAATTTACAAGGCGCGTCCCTCGGTCTTCAGTGGTTGCCCGAGATTCAGAATGTTAGCCTTACGGGTAGATTTTAGGTGAGCTTTCGTCATCCTTGTTTACCATGCACGTCTCTTTTCTTTCAGCTCTACTCCTCAGCTTGTCATTGGTAATCTTTTAGTTTAGCCTCGTTGCGGACGTTTTGCCTGATTTGGCAGTGTCATTTTGGTCAGTAGTTTGACCTCCGTTTGTTTTGCACCTTTTGCCTGATCTGGCATCGTCGTTTTGACTGTACGTGTGTTGGGCTAAATTGTTTTTATGCTGCGTTTGCTATTTTATTGTGTTTTGCCTGATTTGGCAGTATCTCTTGGGCCGTTTTGATGGTTTTTATGGCATCTCATTTTCTGTTTGTATTGTGTATCTCCTTTTTTATGTTATTCTACCTTTGTTTTTTGCTTACTCTTATTTTATTTTATTTTATTTCATGTAGACGTTCTTCAATCGAGGATTTGGCGTGATGCAAATTCTCTGGTCGATCCATCTTTGCGTAGGCTTGTTCCAAACCTTCTCCATTTGCAGTTGGAGTCCAGAGCTCCTTCCACCGTGCAGAAATACAGATCTGGCTGGCTGAAGTGGTGTCAATGGGCAGCTTCTAAGATTGGCGTTCAAGTTATTCCAGCAAAGCCTCTGCATGTCGCGCTCTTTATTAGCGAGCTTACTGTAATTTCAGTTAACAATAATACGGGGATATCTTCTATAGAATCAGTTCTTTACGGCATTAAGTGGAGTCATAGTCTGGCCGGGATAGTAGAATGTCCTACTAGTCACACCCTTGTCAAGTCATCCTTAGAGGGCGCTAGAAGGAAACTTGCACGTCCCGTTCAGCCCAAAGAACCTTTATCCGTCGACACAGTTTGTAGGATCGCTGATCATTATATTTCTAGTAGTTCTCTCGCTGTTATTCGTTTTCTTTTCATTCTCTTAGTTGGCTTCGCTGGGTTTTACCGTATGGACGAAATTCGTAATTTGTCTGTTAAAGATGTCTCTATTTGCAGTGAATACAAGTCAGTTTTCATTCCGAAACGCAAGAATGATCAGTATAGGGAGGGGCATACATCCCTCTTAGCAAGGTCTCATAAGGCTACTTGCCCGGTTTCTATTACCGAGAGGTTACTCAAGCTTCTTCCTTCATCTTGTGAGTGATCTTCCCCCCTCGTTAGACGAATTGTTAAATCTAAGGAGTATTTTCATGCTACTAAAGGCGTTTCATACACGACGCTTAGAGAGGAATTTAGGAAATACGTTAAACCATTTGTAGATGACATTGCTAGTTACGGCACTCATAGTATCAAGTCTGGCGCCGCTTCAAATCCTGCGTGTAGGAGTATTTCTGCTGATCTGCTGGACATGCACGCCGGCTGGAAATGTACCATTTCAAAGAACAGATACATTAAGCACACTGTTAATGATCGCTTAAAAGTTGCTCGATCTGTTGCTCTTTAGTTTCGGATTTCATTTGTTAACGATAAATTATTTAATCAGTAGTCTCGGCGGGGGACTAAAGTCGTGCCTGGCCCGCCCCACATTTCCTATCCGTTTTTCCCACAGGGTTTTTTAGGGTAGGTTTTTTCTGGCCCCCCTGGCACGGCTTTCTCTAGTTTACATTTTCAATTTCTCTTTTTGTAGACGTTGTTAGTATCTGCTTTAATAAAGTGGCGTTATGGCGTCACTCAGGCCATAATCCAATATTTTCCATGAATTGCTGTTTTGCTGTATGTCGTTCTATAGATTAGGTTAGTGCAGAAAAGTATTTGACATACCCATAATGATTCACCCTTCCAGTCATTGGTATTTGTCTTTTGACATGAATGATATTACCATCTTCTGATGCTGCATATAAATCATAAATTGGATGAGCCTTATAATTTTTATTTTCAACTTTAATCGTTGTCATTACAATATTAAAAAGTCACGTGTTTAAGTCATTATTGAAAAATGTATTTTCAAGCCACTCAGCGTGACTGAATCAAATATATAAATATATATTGCATAGAGTGGAAAACAAAAAAGTAGGACAATCGTCAGAAGAAAAAAAGCAAATACTGATTGGTATTGTAATTTTTGTAGTAATGGTCATAATTATAAAATGACTGGAAAACACAATCATTTGAGACCAAAGAAACATTAAAGAAACGTCGACATCACAAACGATTTTCTGAAACGAAAAAATGAAATCGTTGATGATGATTTTTTGAAACCAAAAGGCTACCATCGAGTGCACTACATTCTCAGAAGGGACTTTCCCAGGAATGAGTAATGCGTTTATTATTTTCGTACTCGTACGAATAAATATCCGCGGGACTTCCCCTCGGAAATGAGTCATCTAATTTCTATTGTTATCAAGTGGTATACCGTATCAAAATTGTACCCATAAATTTACCAACTGATAATTTTTATGATAAAACGGCTGTGTTCGATAAAATATCTGATAATCGCCATACTGATCGACCTTACAAAACTCCTTTATATTTTATAATGTCCATATGCATAACTTGTTATTCCATTATCAGGGATGAATCTTTTGTCATCGAAACATGACAATGACACTTTATTGAGCTCATAACTTCCCAACTGATGTCCTTCGCTTCTGATGGTCTTCATTTTGTGATACATTTGCTTGTTATTGAACAGTGTGTTTTTGTAGTCTTTATGTTGAATATCCTTTTTTATAACAATCTTCTTGATTCCTTTTGCAGTCTTACTATTTTGGTTGTTGTCTTTGATATATGAATACTTCTTCGATCGCAAGCCGATGAATTCTGTGATGATCTCGCCAGCCGCTTCGTCTTTGAACTTACCAATGACCTTCTTGTTTGTCTTATCAAAAAACGGACTATTCTTTTTGTAATCGCTGTAGTCGAATTTGTCTTTGTCAGCCCAAAAGTCGTTGTACACGTCTTCTGTTTCTATTTCATATGTTAAGCTGTCTGTCTGTGAGTAATAATTTAGCTTTTTCACCGTATTTTTGCTTGATGTAATTGTAATGAAAATCATACATTAACGTCTTGCTGAGATCAAGAATACACCCAGGTGTATAAATGGGTACCGGCGAACTTAATGCTGGGGGTAACCCTGCGATGGACTAGCATCCCATCCAGGGGGAAGTAGAAATACTCCTATTCGCTTCATGCTACAGAAACCGGGATAAGCTCCGGCCTGATGGGCCACTTGGCTCGCATGCAGACTTTACCTTTACCTTTTTACAAGTCAGACATCTACTCTTTTACGAGTATTTTCCATTGTTTTTCCAAATACTGAATTATTCATCAATTTCAAGAAATCTTTTTCAAATAAATTTTTCGCTTGAGTTCTTTTTTTGTGTATTGAGGTCAATGTATTCTTTCAACTAAGGAGATTGATTAAATTCTAATACTCAGTGTACTTTTTTCAGTTTTCAAACTAAATCGAGATACGAATTTCGATAGTGGAGAACATATTTATTTTTGTTGCACAAGGTTGGATTCAGTTTTTTTACTTGTCCGATTGACATATTGTATTTGTTCTTGATTTTTTGACAGTACTCTGACAGCGTATTTTCAGTTACATTTACTTGCTCAGGCCCAAGAGCATAATCGTTGTGAAGATCGTGTAGCTATTTTGGGTATTCCAGATCAACTTCCAAAATTAGTCATTTTTTACTGTCTTCTTCATTCTTTGATATATCAGGTTTTTCGATTTTCTTCCATCTGAAATCACCAGTTGGTAGATACTGACTCATCGCCCAACCGTACAGATTGTTTGCGTCGAGATACATGATGTGTTTCGAAGGAGCATTTTTGTCGTGATCTTTCATATATTTGTTGTTAGCTTTTCCACATCTATTTGCGATATATGAAGTACCACTACGTACACCTTTCTGAATGATTTGAAACATATCAATGTCATGCATAAGTTCTAGTTTAATGTCAGTCATTTTCAGCATAGCATCCCAAGAGAATCTAGGGCTTGTGAAGTAGTGACATGGATCTCATTTATAGTATTGCAAAGAAGTCTTTCTGAAATTCTTAAAACAGATCTGTTAACAGTAGGATGTCAGATATCAAATACAGATCGTGATATTCACCCATATTTTGTAGTTTAAATTTCTTCCAAATATTTTTAGCGTGTTCATAGTATTCATCTGTGATATGTCCATCATTCAAAATGCTATAAAATTCTTCTTTTGTCGGCAGTTCTGTTTTATCAAATTTTTCGAAACTATCCATATGGTCATATGGATACACGCCTTTTTGCGACATCAAATTTCATTTTTTTACCTCTGAATCTTTCTGATGTATATTTCAGTGATTCTTCTGGAAGGTTGCTGACTAGTTTATCAAGACTTGAGCTCATAAATTGGAAACTGTCAATAAACGTTAGACTATTACAAAGCGTGAAAGCCATATACTTTTCCATATTATTAGGTATTGCATTTATGTTCATCTATTGCTCTTCTCCTTTCTTATTTTTGTATTTGTGTGATTTTTAGCTATTTGACCAATCTGCTGCACAATAAAATGGCTGTCGTAACCTCTCAGATTGGGGAATATTACTGGAATCTTATCAGTTAGTTGGAAATTAAGACTACAATCTTAATGAGCTGAGCCTCTGTATTTTCCAGTTATGTGGCAATGTGGCAATGGTCTCTCATTCTGATGTCTTTATCAATGTATTTTTTACCACGAATGTGACACTTCTTAGCTTTCTTGAAGTTTTCTTCATCCTCATCTGTCATTTTCAACGGCTCGTTGAAGTTATTTTTTTCTGATCTGTCTGCAATAAGTTACTTCATATAACATCTTCTCCATGAATTTATACACAGCATTTTCACCTCTGTATGCCTGCACTGGTTTAGTGGATTTGTCACCGTAACAACAAACGACTTTGTATCCGTAAGTCTGTGATTTTGGTATGATTCTGTGTACGATTGTTGGTCGCTTGGTTTACAACCTTGTACTTTTTCTCCTATAGCCTCAAAATCAGCGTATATCACAAATGGCACAGGTAACTGTTTGTGGTGGTTTTGAAACATGATTTTTTCACTTTCCCGGGCATTTTGAAAGCTTGTTCACCATTGATAACCATACATTCAGTCTTGCGTTTTTTGAGAATACTTTCTTAACTGAACCAATCTAGGCAATACATACAGAAATGTTTTCTATGCTCATGTTTTGTTTGATTATACATGAATTTATTGAAATCTTTGATTAGAACGTAATGTTTGTCAGGTTTTCATCTTCTGTTATTAGTAATAGGTTCATCACACTATCAAACTTTTCTTTTGAAACATAAATAGGGAATGGTTGTTTTGCTTCATATCCAAATACGTTTATTTTAATGCTATTTTGCTTTTCTATTTTATTGTACTGTTTAACATCCACTGGAAATTCAATTCCTGAATAATCTAATTGTTTGATAAATGTTTTATCAACTTTTTCGATTCGCTGTGGATATTTGTCTTGTGGGTTCAAATATCTGATATGACACCACCTGAAACATTAATTATCTTCGTTTTTCATATTTACTAAACCTTTGGCTGAATGTCTTAATTCTTTTGGAAGTTGTATATATGATGAACCTTTCATCGGCTTGTATTTGACTATATTCAAATAATGTTTGTCAACTGATTCTATTATCCATCCTGATCCTTCTGATAACCATTGTGCAATCTTTCTGACAATCTGTTCTGTTGCTGATTTCAATAATTCTTCAATTTCAATATCATTTGTAATTGTTGAAGTTTTACTGCTGAAATAAGCTGTTTTGTATATTGTATCTTTACCTTTTGGTTTTTTGAAAGTTAATGTTGCAGTTCCTAGGGAGTAATACTTTAAATACCCCGACAAACACAAGCAATAAACACGCGTTCTATGGCGTAAAGGGGGGAACACCGCTCCGCAATCGACGTGACAGATGAACTTCCATTGCGTGACCAAATGCCAAACTTATCTCCCCGGCGAGGCCAAAAGCTTGCGCGTCCTAGAAGCGTAACTCTGAACGGCACTACGAGCTGACCTCCGGTCAGCATCGTGCTAGAGTGTAGACAGTTCTCAAGCCTTACTTATCTCCCCAGCACTACGAGCCGACTCCGCCGGCACGTGCTGGATAGGAAAAGAAGAGGCATAAAAGAGCGTTCAATAGCGCCACTATATTAGCGAAAACGAAGCTCGGGGAAGTCGCTGCAAGACTTAACCGACAGCGTGTTACGAGAGGTGAACCCCAGTTTATTATTTATTTTAATGAACAACAACAATAAACCTCCAAAGGAAGGGAAGGGTGGGAGTTACAATTTCGAGGGCTAACTAAAAGTTACAGTGGTGATATAACGAGCGAATGATGCTAAAGTCCAAGCTAAGGCTCTTTTATAGGTAGACTGATGTCTGGGTTTAAACCAATATAAAATCGTGTACCATGAAAAGTACAGAGCCCATGCGACCTTGAACGAAACAAGAATGGGGCTATTTAAAAGACTAGCCATACAAAACGCATGATATAGAAAGACTTCTATAATGTTCTAACGCGTAACAGTTCTATTGCGTTACGTTTAACAATAGTAAGCTAGTGACTGTACGTAAATAGCGTCAAGCTCCATTAACTGCGCTTTAACGATTGACTTTAAAGCTTTATTATTTTTATTGTCTCAACCAGTTTCAGTCCTTTCACTTCATTTAATAAACGTTTGAGATAAGTTTCGATCCATTTACTAGTGCTGTTTAGCTGTATCAATGGATCTTTTTTTTTAATGTCAACTTCGTATGACTTAACAGCACCCTTGAGAGCTTTGTTGAGTTTTATTTTTTTTGTTCTTGGTGTTGGGACTGGCCCAAATTGAGGTGGTGGTGGAGTTATTTTATTCCTTGGAGCCGCAATAGGAAGATCTCTATATCGAGGCGGCGGCTGTATTGTTTTATTTTCATACTCCTTAACCAATTGTTTTACACTTTTTCTTGGTTTCGGAATTGGCTTATTTTCTTTTTTCAATAGCAACTCAATTAGCTGCTGTTTTGATAATTTATTGAGATTATTTCTATCCATACTATATGATAATATTATTTTCTTATATAATTTTTCACCCTTCATAATAATATACATCGGTTTCTCTTTAGGTATTATTGGAAAAAATATTTTCAGGCCTCTTAGAGTCAATAGGATAAAAAACGGTTCAAGTTTTAATTTTATGATAGTAAAATGGCTTATGTTTTTAATTTCATGAAGGTAAAATAGTTCATGATTTTAATTTTATGATGAAGAAATACGTTATGATTTCAATTTTACAATGGTAAAATAGTCCATGATTTTGAAGTCATAATAGTAAAATGGCGTATGATTTTAATTTTATGATAGTAAAATACCTCATGATTTTTCAAGCCTCTCAGAGACACTAGGGTAAAAAACGGTTCTAATTTCAATTTAATGGTAGTAAAATGGCTCATGATTTTAATTTTATGACAGTAAAGTAGTTCATGATTTTAATTTTATGATAGTAAAATATGCTGATTTTAATTTCATGACCATTTTTTGGATTTTCATAGGCGCCACTGAGGGGTGTGAAAATCCATTTTTTTGGGTCAAAAAGTGCCACTGAGGGGCTTGAAACTGATGGTCTCATACCGCAATCTCCTACACTACTAGCGCTCGCACAAGGATTGCAAAAAAAAAAAATGCCGTCAATAGAGCGATCATCGTTTTTTACAATAACTGTCTAATTTTTCGCGCGCTGATTGGCTCATTTTTGTCATTAGTAAGAGTGCAGACGGATAAAATTTTAATTTACGCAAGCCTTCAAGTTCAATTTTCAGCTGTCAAACTGTCAACTCTTTAACCAATGAGATTTTATGGACTTTTTTAAGTAGCCAATCAAAAAGCGAAAAAAGCTATTGACAATGCTCGCGTCATTTTAAATAAAATTCACTTATTTTGTTTGCGGCAAGTTTACGGCGTCTTTTCCCCTCATTTATTCCCGGCATTTGACCATTTTTGGGTCTCGTTATTGTAAAAAAAATATTGACGTCAATTTTTTATGCGTCTGTCCTCTTATTGATGAGAAATTGCGTCATAACATTGTCAAAGTTTACTGCGGAACAACTCGCCTGCGGCTCGTGGTTCCACAGCCACTGCACGATGAAAAATTGCACTCTCGGAAATACGCCTAGTTCTCAAGAACCACTCATTGGAATTAAATGAAATTTGGCACGAAAATACTTTGGGAAATGAGTAACTGGAGTATAGAAAATAATAGAACTTTAACAACTCTAGATATTCAAGTGAATCTTCGACAAGGTATAATTAAAGATCTCTCTGTTAAATTATTAGCAAAACGGTGTTATCTTGTGAGAATCGTTAAAAGCTTGTTGCATACAAATTATAAAGAAAATCTAATGACTAGATTTTCTACAAATAAACAAAACCGATTTTAAAGCCCTGTTTATATTTATTCATGTTGCCATGGCAACGGCCCATACGTCAGCTTAATCATCAAAAAACCAAAGTTTGTGTTGTTAACTTACTTGCTGCCATTTTTGACGACCGAGGGATCAAGGGTTTTAGAGAAAAAGGTGAATGAAACACTGGTATCAAAAACTGTGTTCAGCCACCTTAAGGACGGTGCTTACTAATACAAAGGTTTTCGCGCCAGATTAGGACCACGCGGAAAAAGTAGATCTTTGCAAGGGCTATTGGAATCCACAAAGAAAAATGGGGGTAGCCCGCTTTTTTCCGAAATAATTAGCCTTGAATCTCAGCAAAAATGCTGACAGCAGCATTTTTCTGAAAAAAGAAGGAAAGGATATTTCTTCACAGATTCCCTAGAATTCGCCTTTACAAACAGAAAAGCAAACACATTTAAAAAGATCTTTAAACTACATGGCAATTGGTAACATGATGACCATTTTTGGTGTGTTTTTAATAACAAAATCGTTGCAACAGCGCTTTTAGCGTCTCTAACAGTCTTACTCTGGTTCAGCTAAAATATAGTCTAAATACCTTTTGCTCACAACCAGAAACTAATCACGTGTTGAATAGGCTTGCCACTTCCATTTCGTAACATACAATGTAGGGGTAACCACGCGTTTTTTAAAGTTATTGATCTTTTACGGTGCCCATTACATTTTTTCCTGTCACCTCCTCAATAAGTAAGACATTTGCGTATCTCGCACTTTTTTTGCGCGCGCACTACGCCATCTGCAGGTACATGTTTACAGTTGGATTTCAGTACAATTTTCGGCAGATAACAGATAGGTTTTCAGCTGGAAGATGTTAACAGTTAGTGGTTAACAATATGCTGCTATTCTGGTGTTCCTGGCTTAAGTACAAGTTCATTAAACTTGATTTGGTCACAGTTGGAAAATTTTGCTTTCATTTTGGTAGCATAGTTGATTGCGTCAATGTCAACCCAGCGCGCGCGTGGCGCTTAAACCATGACGCAGAACGTGTGCGCACTAGCAAAAGTAGGCACCGTCATTAAGAAGCGTTAAAACGTTATGGCAATAACGTTGAGAGACAATGAAGAAAAATAACTATCTGTCCGCTTAGTTTTACCCTTTCGAACGTTTACCGTGATTTGTGTGCCATAAGTACCCTAAAATATCAACTAACGAACTGAGTCACGTACGATATACTAGTAGCAGAAGCATATCAGGTGATATGCTTCTGCTAGTAGTTATCATTTCTTACATTAAGTATCGAGGATGACATTCGTTATGTGAGTGGCACTATCAGTTGTCAGGATTGATGGCGATTGGAGAAATACCCTTGTCTTTTGAATAAAAACTTGCTGAGATTCGTGACTGTCACCCCTGAGCCGACCCCAACCGGATTCCCCACCTAACTGACCCAACTGAGAAACATTAGAGAGTATTATATAAACAAACAGCTCTATTGGAAAACCTTGAGAAGTTCTTCAATTCCAACTCAGCGAACAAAAGAATAAAACCAGAAATATGTAGAAAACCGAGGAACAGAAAAAAAACTAACGACGGGGAATTCATGAGGTCAGCTAGGGGTGACAGTCATGACCCAGCACAGCCGGGGGAGTTTGTATTTAGATACTCCTTTTCACAACTGTCACTCCAAGCAACCCCTAAACCTAGGAGAATGGGAAGCAGTGAAAGGTAACACGTGAGCGCAGGTATTTGTACAGTACCATAACATTTGTCCCAAACAAGTGGAACAATTGAATTACTAATATGAAACCTCACTGGGAATAAGATGTTCACATACTTAAGTTAAGTAGATAAGTTAATAAAGATGGTGAATTTTAAGCTCGGTAATGAAATGTGAAAGTGAATTAATCAACATGCTCAACATGACACGCTCTTGTCATGTTGATTAATTCACTTTCATATGTTCACATACTTGTTTAAGCGGATTCGGTCCTATCTATCAAAAGAGTCACACGGAACAAGACAAGCAGTAATCACAAGCCTCATCCCAGATTTACAAGTCATAATAGAATGACTTGTTTAAAGGTCAGGTCGCGACAACAAATAACAAATTACATGTTTGCCTAGCCAGCAATTGTTTTAAACTCATATTCATTTAAAAACCGAACTACAAGCGGGAAGAGTCACACCATCATGACTTCACAGATATAAGCAAATGACTTGCCTCAATAGCCAGAATAAAATTCGTGATCTTCAATCTAACAACGTAACGCGCCGAAGGAATCTGCCTCTCTCTCTCGTGAATCGGGTAACCGCTGTCGTTTCGCCTACAAGTTGATTCGCCTACATCAAAGTCGTTTCGCCTACACGATCTGAGTCGATTTGCCTACACTAAATACTTATTACTAAATACTAAATAATAAAGTGTATTATCGTTAGCGTGCGAGCTTGCGTGAGCAACGCTCATGTGACGAATCAACCTCAGGGCTGTGCGCCCATATTTCTGGTCAATGTCGAGGAAAAGGTTGTCGTTATTCATCGTGGTAGACGCAATAATAAAGTGTATTAGCGTTTGTCACACGATGTAGTCACTTTAGATGTAGATCGCGACGTTTCGACTGCTTACTGCTAGTCTTCTTCAGGCGATAACGTCGACTGATTGCACGGTAACATTGTGATTGGTGCACTTCGATCCTCCTATTGAGAGCCCGTCGCGGAATTTGAATCCACCGCCGTTTTACCTTATGTCCAAGGAGTTTCGGAGTCTCTCCGCCGCTGCCTAGAACAACAAGGCATTTCGCACCGTCTTCAAGTCCGACACGACACTTCGGTCACACTTAGTGTGACCAAAGGACACCGTCAACCCGGCTAAACAAGATGGTTTTGTCTACAGGATTCCCTGTGAGTGCGGCAAAGTCGACATCGGAGAAACAGGGAGATCTATGCAGGAGAGGATCAAAGAACACGACAGGGATATACGACTCGCCCGTACCCAGACCTCCGCCGTTTCTGAAAACACCCACGAGACCGGCCACTATCCTATCTGGAATGAGGTCAAGTTTATTGATCGAGATCCTTACTGGTACACACGTAGGGTCAAGGAAGCTATTTACATAAGACTTCACCCTAATAACATCAACAGGGATAGTGGAATTGAAATTCCTGAAGCATGGATGCCCACGATCGAAAAACACAACAACAGGAGAACGGTACAACAGCGGACCACTGAGGGAACAGCTACTCGTCGGAACAATGGAGCCATAGGAGGATCGAAATGTACCAATCACAGCCGACCTTTGTGACATAAATGATACCGTGCAATCAGTCGACCTTATCGCCTGAAGAAGACTAGCAGTAAGCAGTCGAAACGTCGCGATCTACATCTAAAGTGACTACATCGTGTGACAAACGATAATACACTTTATTATTGCATCTACCACGATGAATAACAACAACCTTTTCCTCGACAAATACTAAATACTTATCTCAAAATTGACAAATAGGTTTACAATAATTATAGTAATTTTTTTCGGAAGAGAAATTCAAAAGCGACGACGCAGCTATACCGAACTCGTCATGTACCAAAAGAACAGAGAATTTAACTTCACCTTTAACTTGAAATGATCTGTGTGTGCCTACTTTTTCGAAGCGAACAATAGACTAAGTTCAGATGGTCACGCACTCGTATTTTGTTTTGTTATGAACGTGAATCGAGTTCGAGAATTTTTGCGTGATTCTCCTTTCGACCTCCCCGTTACCAAAAGAAGTCTGACAGGGGGTGGGTCTGGGGTATGTTATCATGGATCAATGGATCAGTGAGAGATGTATGTATGTCACACCAATCAGATTGGAGCTACTATAAACAACCAATCAAATTGCCGCTTGTTACTGCGCCTTTCAATAACATGCGGACCTTAAAATTCAAAGCGCAACCGACAAATGCCTTTTTCGCCACCGCGAATCAAATGTTCGGTGGTTCCTCCCAGTTTCCGAATACTGCCGAACACTGTTTCGTTGTCTGAACTGTGCTCAGCGATTTGATTACCTCGCGCTCAGCAGTAGTCGGAAGCTGGGAGGAGCTGCCGAACATTTGATTGACGGTGGCAAAAAACGCATTTGTTGGTTGAGCTTTGAATTTTGAAGTCCTCATGTTATTGAGAGGCGCAGTAAGGTAAATCATGTGTGGAGATTTCATCCTGCGCCATTACCGGTCAGCGGTATATGCCAGTCATGTGATGCATCACCATTCCTGGTCCGCCATCTTGTATTAAGTTGCGGTTGTGCTATCCGCCTGGGAATGAAGCCGTTCTACTCAAGTGATTCGTGTCGTTTCTCCCGGTATACCCTTCTCGCTGGAACGGTGGTAGCTTGTGGTCGTACCTAGGCCTTCTTTTATTCCTCGTCCAAGCTAAAATCAGCCCGAAAAACCGAGCGTAACAGCAGCGTATCCTGTCGTTGTTTCAGCACGAATCCCTGTCCTACACAATACAGAATGGCTTCAACTCCGCGTGCACCGAAGCAGTGGTGCCTTTCAAAGGTGGAGACGATTAACAGCTTTGAGAACTGGAAGCAGAACTTGTTATACTGTTTGTCCTTGGATAATAACTTTGCCCCTTTTCTGGCTGAAGGAGTTACCTGGCTGAAAAAGACGAAAGCCCAGCCACTAAGAGGATTCGAAGACGACGGTGAAGACATCGCAGCTCCAAAACGTCTAACTGCTCAGCAGAAGGTTAGCTTTCTAGAGCTTATGCTTGGCCAAATAGCTAACTACTGTCCAATTATTTCAAGGAGCACTTTAGTTAAAAACTCGACCTATCTAAAGTTTATTTGGCAAACGATCAGACAGGACTTTGGCTTCCAAGTTACAGGGGCTCACTTTATTGATTTTTCTGATATGCAACTCGAGGCAGGCGAGCGCCCTGAAGATCTATACCAGCGGCTTATGGCCTTTGTTGAGGACTCACTCCTTCGAACCAGTGGCCTAAGTCATCACAGTGAGTCACTGCAAGAAGACGAAGAGCTCTCCCCAACATTGGAAAACCTTGTTGTACTCACATGGTTGAGACTTATCCACCCGAGTTTGCCTAGGCTTCTCAAGCAAAGATATGGTACTGAACTGAGGTCCCGAACACTCGCTTCTATCAAACGAGAAATATCACAGGCCCTTACTTCCCTTCTGGAAGAGTTTCGAGCCTCCGACGATGCAAAGATTCTCCGTACGGCGGTCGGTAATGAATAGCATCGCACTCCACCGAGTAGCAAAGGCGCGGTCAAGCCAGGCCCCAGAAGGCCTCGGCCAGGCAAGGTTTGTCCCCTCTGTAAGCAAGCCGGCCGCTCAGATATAAGGCATTTCCTCAGCGAGTGCACATAGCTACCCGACAGTGACAGACGTTACATGGTCAAGGCTCGCCAGATCGTTGGCATCCTAGAAGCAGAGGCAGAACCAGACGACACCTTTGATGGAACCCCTACTGCTTGTGATGGAGACGAAAGTGATTATTCCAGCCCAGGCGCCGTAGTATACCGAGTCCAGACCCGCCAGTCCCCATATTTTGATGTCTTCTGCCATCACCATGTTGTGCGAGTTACCGTAGACAGTGGAGCTACAGGAAATATGATCAGGCACGCCACTGCAAGAACGCTTGGGTCTCAGATAGTGAGTAGCGCTCAGTCAGTTCACCAAGCAGACGGCTCTTCCAAACTTCACGTCATCGGTGAAACCCGGATCACCTTCACCCGTGACAACAAGGAATTTAAGTTCGAGGGTCTGGTGGTCGAAAATTTGGATGTCGAAATCCTCGCCGGCACTCCATTCGTGGAAACGAATGACGTGGCCGTACGCCCAGCTAAGCGTGAAGTGATCCTTGGACATGGCACGGTCTTCACTTACGGATCATCCCCCTCCTCTGGTTGCAACGCTTCCGCCCGTCGCGCATTTGTGCTCCGTGCTCCGCCGTCCAAGGAAACTATTTGGCCCGGCGATTTCATCGAAATGCAACTACCCGAAGAGGCCCATCCTGATTCAGAGTATGCTATAGAGCCACGCACCGATTCTCCCAGCTTTCGGAAACTCCAGCAGTCCTATATATGGCCCCAGCCGAGCATCGTTTCAAGTGTCGCTCGAGAGATACGCATTTCAAACCTCACAAACGAGCCTCGCATGCTCAGGCGCAATGAACATTTCTGCCAAGCCACACCCGTCTTCGAACCCAGCGACGACTCCATTGAAGTACCACAGCCTAGTGTAGCTTCGCCTCCCCCTTTGCCAGGCAGCCACTCGTCGGTCGTGAAGATTGATCCTGACAACCTTCTGCCCCCAGACATACGAGTCAGCCTCAGATCACTGCTAAAGGAGTATGACTCAGTATTTGACCCTAAAATCACGGGTTACAACGACGCAGCTGGCCCATTCAAGGCGAAAGTAAACATGGGTCCTATCGAGCCCCCACAACGCAAGGGGCGCCTCCCTCAGTACGCACGTGGAAAGCTCGTAGAGCTGCAAGATAAGTTTGACCAGCTTGAGGAGCTCGGTGTCTTCCAGCGTCCTGAAGAGATTGATATCACAGTAGAATACCTAAATCCATCATTCCTTGTTAAAAAGACCAATGGTGGATCCCGTCTCGTCACGGCCTTCGCGGATGTTAGCCGCTACAGTAAGCCTCAGCCGTCCTTGCTCCCTGACGTGGACTCTACTCTCCGACAAATCGCACAATGGAAGCACATTATCATCTCAGATTTGACCTTGCACGCGAGTCTATGAAATACTGTGGTATTACAACTCCTTTTAAAGGGGTAAGAGTCTATACGCACTGCGATGGGGATACCCATCTCAGAAACCACTTTAGAAGAGATCATGTGCCGCGTCCTGGGTGATCTCTGCAGGAGGGAATTGTCACCAAGATTGCAGACGACCTCTACTGCGGAGGCAATAGCCCTCAAGAGCTACTCCAAAACTGGAAGAGAGTACTCCAGGCACTTTACAGGTGTGATCTGCGACTATCGGCATAAAAAACAATCATCAACCCAAAGACCACTACCGTACTTGGCTGGATCTGGAGTTCCGGTACTCTCTGTGCTAGTCAACACCGCGTCAATACTCTAGCCTCCTGTCCCGCGCCAGATACAGCTGGTCAGATGAGATCCTTCGTAGGTGCCTACAAAATCTTATCTCGTGTGCTTCCTGGATGCTCCTCACTCCTCGCCCCACTAGATAACGTTACCGCTGGACGTCAGTCCCAAGAAACCATCGCCTTAACGGATGAGCTCCGGAGCTCCTTTGGAAGCGCCCAACAGGCACTCTCAACCTGTCGCACCATTACCCTCCCCAGACCAACAGACCAGCTCTGGATTGTGACTGACGGAGCCGTCCGCAAACCAGGTATAGGTGCCACCCTTTATGTCACCCGCGAAGGGAAACTGCACCTCTCTGGCTTCTTTAGCGCCAAGCTGCGTGGTTCACAGACAACATGGTTACCGTGCGAGGTGGAAGCATTATCCATTGCAGCCGCAACCAAGCACTTTAGCCCGTTCATCATTCAGTCATCCCTAAATGCTTGCATCTTGACAGACAGTAAGCCCTGCGTCCAGGCCTATGAGAAGCTATTTCGTGGTGAGGTTTCGACAAGCCCTCGCGTCTCCACATTCTTGTCTGTTGTGAGCAGGTATCAATCATCAGTCAGGCATGCATCGGGCTCAGCAATTTTACCGTCTGACTTTGCTAGTCGTAATGTTCCCTCTTGTGAAGATGAGAGATGTCAGATCTGCTCCGTCATTAGTCGTACGCAAGAATCCGTAGTCCGCTCCACGTCTGTGCAAGATGTACTAGCAGGCAGTGTGCGCCTACCTTTCACAAGCCTTTCGGCTTAGTTGGCAGTACAAGCTGAGTGTGCTGACCTCCGACGCACGCACGCACACCTTGTTCAAGGCACAAGACCTTCCCGGAAGACCACCAATGTCAAGGACGTGAAGAGGTATTTGAACGTCGCTACCGTTGCTAGCGATGGACTTCTGGTAGTTAAACGCAATGAGCCTTTCGTGCCAGTCCGCGAATGCATAATAATTACACGCCAGGCGTTAGATGGCCTGTTAACTGCTCTCCACATACAATTGAGTCACCCCACCTCCCACCAGCTCAAGAATGTCGTGAAGCGTTACTTGTATGCCCTAGATATGGACAAGGCTGTTGACCGAGTCACCAGTGGCAGTCACTCTTGTGCCGCGTTACGCCAAACCCCTACAGTTCAGCAGGAGCAAACAACTTCCGCACCTCCCAAGGCAGTGGGCCAAGCATTCGCGGCAGATGTGATCAACCGCAACCGACAGCTCATCCTAGCCCTCCGAGAGACAGTGACACCGTTTACCGTAGCTGCACTCGTCGACAATGAACGTCACGTGACCCTACGTGATGCCCTTATACAGCTTTGCCTCCCTTTGCGTCCAATGGATGGCCCTCCAGCAATGATACGCACCTATCCTGCCCCTGGGTTCAAGGCGTTAGTTGACGATCCGCTTCTTCATCAGCACAGGATTACACTAGAGATTGGCCAGGCAAAAAATCCTAACAAAAATCCTGTAGCCGAAAGGACAGTACAAGATCCTTTGGGTGGAGCAGTAACCACACTCGTCTTGTCCGTAGCAACTGCCGTCTTAAATTCTCGAATCCGCTCCCATGGACTTTCTTCGCGCGAAATGTGGACTCAGAGGGACCAATTTACTAACGCCCAGATCGCCTTCAGTGACAACTCCCTCAGTAGCACTCAACACCTCATGCGACTCAAGAACCACCTGTATAGCGAACAGTCCAAAGCTCCACTGGCACAAAAGCGCCCAGATCCGTCCATTGTAGTTGGTGACCTCGTGTACCTCCACTCAGATCGAAACAAGTCCCGCGGCCGCGACCGGTACCTAGTAACATCAGTGGACCCCCCGTTCTGCAACATCAAAACGTTCATCGGATCTCAACTCCGCAGCTCATCCTATCGCGTAAGGCTCTCTGAATGCTTCAAGGTTCCAACCGAGATGTCCGCACCTCTACTTCACCGCACACCGCACTCTGATAGCCACGATGATGATAATACCGAGGAACAGGCCAGACCACCGGCACCTCCTGATATCCCAGAGGACATATCAACACCCCACCTTACAGCAACAACCAGAACGTTGTACCAGTCCTTGCCCAGACCCCGACTGAGATCGTGACCGATTGCCCTGACCTACCGGTTCCTGATGAGGATGATGAAGCACAGTCTGCCCCAACAGAATCCAACCTCGCTACGGATGCCTGCCAGCGAAGGTCGTCTCGCCCTCGACACCCCCCTGAGCGCTTCAAGGACTATGTTACGGACTTTCGATATATATAACACTCTGCAGCGTATTACGAATGACCAGTAGTTAGCCCGTTTATGTTACCGACCTTACATATGTTATCTTGACTTCTTGAAGCTTTTTCATTGATTAGTATAGTTATAGTTGAAAGACGATCATATATTAGAGACTGTTTACCTGTTACGTAGAGGACTTCCCCTAGTTTAGTAGCTATTCAGCTTACACCCTTTGTTCCAGTTCTTAAGAAATGTAAGAGAACAAGAGAAAGAAAGGTCGCCATATACCGGTCAGCGGTATATGGCCAGTCATGTGACGCATCACCATTCCTGGTCCGCCATCTTGTATTAAGTTGCGGTCGTACTATCCGCCCGGGAATAAAGCCGTTCTACTCAAGTGATTCGTGTCGTTTCTCTCGGTATACCCTTCTCGCTGGCGCTGATTTTAGAACGGCCATCTTTGTTTTTCTACAAACAGAAACAGGTATTCTTCTGACATTTCCGATGCTTCGTTTACTATGGTTGAACCCAGGACTTTGTGGATCAGTTTCAAAATAGTTCAGAATTCGATAATCAGCCGAAGAATCGTAGTCTTTGGAATACACTAACATGTCATCAAGGCTTTGCCCCGGGAAATTTCGAATGAAATGAGTCTTAGCCGCTCGGTAACATTGTGAATTCTAGGACAGAAACGATTGTTTTTAGTGCAGAATGCACTATTGGGACGGCGAGGGGGCTTTCGTCCGTGATGGTATTCGCCAGGCTCCCATCAGTATTATTTGCATGACGTGCAGTTCACGAAAAAAGGATTGATTCCAAACCATTTATGTCTGCGCAAAAGTTTCAGTTTGTGAATGCAAGTTTCAATTAAGTAACGCTGATCACGGAGTAACACTGTCTTCTCGTTGAAATGTTCCTTGGAATCGATACAGAGACACTCCTTTGAAGTGGTTTTCTCTCTCAAAACCAAAGAAATTACGGACGGCTAGTTGAAATTTGTTTTGGTTGCAGGCAAATGCAACGACATATTTTTATTTGTTAGTTTCAAATAGTAACTTGACACTTTTGTTTTTCACGCACGAGTGGTTGCAATTAAAACTGACGAATCAGTGACTCTTGTTCACACAGTCAATAAACAAACAGGAAGCCAATCTAGCGGTAGACTACGAGTAGTCACTCTTACGCTTAGTCCGTCGTGCGTGACGCGAAAAAAAACCGCGAGAAAAAATGGCCGCGCGAAATCCAGGGGGCGAGGAGCGCGCCTTTGTGGTTTAGAATAAATTCAATTATCGTTTTGTTATGATCTCCCGAAAAAAATATCATGAGTAGGAGTAAAAGGGGAGGAGTGAGGATTGTAAAAATTTTAGAGATTCCCCGTTTTAGAGAGTCCTCGTTTTAGAGATTCCCCCTTTGAGAGATTCCCCCTTTTAGAGATTCTCCCTTTTAGAGATTCTCCCTTTTAGAGATTCCCCCTTTTATAGATTCCCCGTTCTTCGTTTTAGTGATAGCTATTTCGCCCTCGCGGCTACGCCGCGCGTACTTGTGCTAAAACGTGAGCCTGCTTGCAGGCTATTGACCAGCAAACGTGACAATGTTTCTTTTCCGGCCAACGTTTGTAACTTGATACTTTTCTTTTGTTTCTTCATAAAGGTATACAACACGAAACTCTTGTTTTCTCGAAAACATAGGGGCGATGTGCTTTTTCTTCATTGCTGGAAAAAACTGGTATAAAGTAAAATATCTAGTGAAAAATGGAACAAGAACGATTTTTTTTTCAAAACGCTAATTATCATTTCACGGATAAACAAAAACTAATCTAATTATTAGATAGCCACGTCTGACGTGTCGAGTAACGGAATAGCGCGGTCTTATTCTGTTGCCACCTTTGCCGTTAGCAATAAAACCACTTCAAATTAATACACAATGATATCGATTAATGCAACTGAGAAGCGTTTCAACGAGAACCTACAGTACAAACTATTTTCAACGACTGACTCTGGAAAGCTGGTACACTAACTTGGAACAAACGCCGATGTCAACAACTACCCGCACCTTACAAATGACTTTATCGACGAGGTAAACGAAACCGCTAAACGGACGTCTAACAGACCAACTTAATTTGACTAACAGTAGGATTGATTTGAATAACAATAAGACGGATCGAAACAGACCAATGACTGATGACAACTTTACACGAGTCTTACAGGCAATACTATCATGGCTAAACTGACCAATCACTTTTGTAAAGTATTCTTTCAATTTAGTATGGCTTCCTTTATCTATTCTGTAGCGTGACTCAAGAACTAAACATTCAAAAAATGGCGGTCCTGTAAACGAGGCGCACATAATTATTGAAGGCGGGAACCGAAACGCATACAAAACATCTCTCTTCTTACAGAATGAACGGAATAAACAGTTAACACAACTAATTGCGCCTTAGGGTGTTTTTCGCAATTGGTTCATAAGTCAAGTCTCACAGGTGGCTTTATAGCTCGACGGGATCGGGTGATGTATGGTTCATTGCAAGGATCCTGGGTATGTGGGTAGGCTGTTTCTGGTTAAGCATCGCATCTGATTCGGTGTCTTCAAGACTTTCGTGACCTTCCGAAGTGGTTGTGGATGTTTCTGGTTTGTCACCTTGTCCCCCTGGATTTTCTTTTGCGCATAGGGATCTTGTTGTCAATAAGTGACGTCTGGTCCTGCGATACTCACTTCCATTGCTGGTACGCACAGTATAAGACCTCGGGGTTCTGTGTTGGCCCAGAACGGTGGCAGGCTTCCAGCTTCCTGACTAGGTTTGAACATGAACTTGTTCACCACTCACAAGGGGTTTCAGCTCTCTGGCACCCTGATTATAGTAATGCCTTTAAGTGGCCTGTTTGTGCTCCATTCTCTCTCTGGCAAGATCAGGATGGACAACACTTGGTCTGAGGTGGTTGCTCGTGGTGGGGAGTATAGAGCGCAGATTTCTGCTCATCAAGAGTTGGGCTGGTGTAGCTAATGCATCTAATGGGGCATTTCTGTATTCTAATAGACTCAGGTATGGATTTCTTTTCTCCAACTTGGCCTTGTTCAGGAGCTGTTCTGCAGTGTGGACGGCCTTCTCGGCCAGACCATTTGATTGAGGGTATGTGGGACTGCTTGGGACGTGGCTGAAATCCCAGTCACTGGCGAACCGCGCAAATTCCTGTTCGGAAAATTGGGGGCCGTTGTCGGACACCACTTTCTCAGGGATGACGTGTCGTGCGAAGATGGCTTTCATCTTGTTGATTACTGCCGAGCTAGTCGTGGTGGGCATCATTTCCAATTCAAAATATCTACTGTAGTAGTCGACTACAATCAGATAATGTTCATTGTCAAGTTCAAACAAATCAGTTGCGACATTTTTCCATGGACGATCAGGTAGCTTGTGTGCGATCATTGGTTCCTTGGGATTGGAACTCTGGTGTTCCGTGCAGGCTGGACAATTTGAGACAACATCTTCTGACTGTTCATGCTGGGCCAAAACATGACCTCCTTTGCTCGATGTTTTGACTTTACCATGCCCATGTGTCCTGTGTGGATTCGCTTCAACATGTCTTCCCTGAGCGCTGAGGGAATTACTATTCTTTCTCCTTTGAACACTAAGCCCTCCATCACCGAGAGCTCATCCCCGTAGTTCCAGAAGGGCTTTACTGACGGTAGGCAACTGCTTCTGTCATCTGGCCACCCCTCTTTGATGACTGCAATTAACCGTTGCATGTCAGGGTCAGATGCTGTACTAGCTTGTAGGTCTGACATCTTTTGGTCGGAGACTGGTAGGTTCGCCACAACTAGATGGACTTGAGCATCGAAAGCGTCATGTGTGTGATCGGTTTCTTTAAGGTGCAGACGCGACAACGTGTCCGCTACCGGAATGTCTTTACCCGGCTTGTGGCGAACAGTTAAATCATATTTCTGAAGGCGTAGCATCATTCTTTGCAGGCGGGCTGGGGCTGCAGAAAGGGGTTTCCTCAGAATGGCCTCGGGGGGGGTTGTGAGCTGTGGTTACTACAACATGTCTGCCATAAATGTATTGATGGAGGCGCTCAGTGCCGAATACTAGTTGTAGTGTGTTGTCGAGTAGGTTTATTCTGCTTGTTCATACACACCGCGTGGATGTGTGTGCTTTTCTAGATTTGCATAATGTGCTAGCCTACATAAATATGCATACACAAAATATAACATACAATAGGTGCTAATTCTCACGTGCCAATAGGTTACATCCCCTTCTCTTAAAAAACTACGTCAGTTGAAATGAAAACATACATCATTCGGGCCAATGTCTCAGGTACAAGTATCTTGTATATACGTTGACAATGAATAAAATTAGAATTTATAGGGATTTTCTGTCTCGTGTTCATGTATCACGCTAATAATAACTACTAAAGAAAGCGTCAGAGATTAAGTCTTTCCGGTGCACGGATTTCACGTCCCGCGCGAGATTTTCTTGTACCTTTCTCGGCATCTGTTAAGGTGGGATATTGTGGATTGGCGCTTGAGGGCCGTATAATCAAATTGCCACTCGATGGGTTGTTTGCTGAATTGCCTGCTGCGGTGGATTCTCGTGGATTGGCGCTTGAAGATTGTGCAGTCATACTTCCTTGAGGAATGGAACCTGGACAAGTTGTTTGCTAAGTTGTTGGAAGCATTATTTGGTCTAAGATGGATTCTCTTTCTTCGTAGTTGAACACCAGTTCCAGTTTCTATAAGATATGAGCGGGGTGTCTCTCCCTGATCTATGACTCTAGCAGAATTCCATGTCTTTCTTACGGGGTCTTATACATAGATGGCTTGGTCCCTGTGTAGTTTAGGGAGTTCTTTGGTGTGCCTGTTGTAATAGTAGCATTGGTTGTCTTGTTTCGCTTTGAGCCAATTTCTAACTTCTTCTTGGTTCTTTGATGGCTGTATCTTACCAGGAAGTGTGGATTTGAATACTCGGCCATTCAGTAATTCAGCCGGTGATGGTATATTGGAACTCAGGGGCGTTTTTCGTAGAGCCAACAGGGCTAGATCTATGTCTTCTTTAGTTTCTCTGCATTTTAGGATCGTCTTCTTAACCGTTTGGACTTGGCGCTCAACGAACCCATGGCCACGTGGGTAATGGGGAGATGACGTCACAATTCAAAACCATATTGACTTGCCAGTTGTTGGAACTCGCCAGATGTAAACTGAGTACCGTTGTCGCATTGAAGAGATTCTGGGATTCCATTTTCTGCGAATAGCATTTTCATCTCATTAACAACGGCTCCGGTTGTGAGGTTGTGAAGCTTCTTGACAAATGGGAACTTGGAGTAGTAGTCGACAACTATGAGGAACCACGACTGTTGGACGTAGAACAGGTCTGCGCTCAATGTTTGCCACGGTTTTGAAGGGATCTCTGATGGCATCATGGGCTACTTTTGTTGGTACTTCTGGAAAACGCAACATGAGTTTACAAGGTTTTCTATTTCTTTGTATGCGCTTGGCCAATAAACACAGGATTTCGCTCGTAGTTTGCATTTTTCTATACCAAAGTGCCCTCCGTGGATTTGCTGCAAGATGTTGCCTCTCGAGGATTCAGGTACTATAACACGGTTTCCAGGAAGTATCAGCCCATCTTCTACTGATATGTCATCTCGTAGGGGCCAGTACGGTTTTAGCGCCGGAACAATTTTCTTCCCACTATCGGGCCAACCTTGTATAACCTGACGGGATAGAAGCTGCAGGTTTTCATCTTTTGCAGTTTCCTCTTTGAACTCTTCCATTTTAGCTGGGGTGATTCTCATTAGGTGGTGAACTTTCACATTCATGTCTGATACTTCAAATTCATCCAACGGCGAAAGGCGTGACAGGGCGTCGGCTGTAATCATTTCTCTTCCTGGAAGATATGTAATAACGCAGTAGTAGGGTTGTAGACGCAACAGCATTCTTTGAAGGCGTGGAGGTGCTTGCATCAGGTTCTTTTTATGGATCTGTTCTAGGGGGCGATGGTCTGTTTTAACCACAAACGATCTTCCAGAGGTACGAATGGAATTTTTCGCAGCCATAGACCACGGCTAATAGTTCCCGCTCGATATTAGCATATCTGGTCTCCACAGGGGTTAGTGCTTTCGATGCAAAGGCTATTGGCTTGTTGTTTTGGAAAAGAGCTGCGCCCAAGCCCTTAAGAGGCAGTCCCGCTAAAAGCGGACCACTCGACTTCGGGACCAAAAATAATTTTCCTTCATTTTTGTCAGTGAAAAGGGTCTGACACATATATAGAAAAAAGCAATTTATTATTTTCCAATTCCTTATTTTTGCTTTGCTACGAGCCAAAATTGAATTTTGGCCGAACTGAGGTTGCCGACCGTGATCAGAAAGGTAAAATTCACCGATTTTGTGAAGCGTGCCACGTCGCCTAAAATGCAGCTCACGGAATTTCGTTTTCATACGAATTTTAAGGTACATTCATTACTTTGACAGACGAAATATGGAAACTTTTCGAAAAATTCTAAGCTTACCAGCGACGCTGGAAGACACCCTACTCCGAGGCCCTTGATCACCTACTAAAATTTAGCCAAATTTGACGGGGAAAATCTCAAAAGTTGGGTCTAAATGAAGCCTAAAAAGCACATCACAGTAAATTTCATACCTTAATAAACCGTTCTATAAGTCCAAGCCGGTGGGTATCTCCCTGGATTGCACGCGAGAACAGATTAAAATCTGCCACAGTCAGTGTGTTTACATAGCCATCGCTCGTGTCAAAGCTCATTTGTATAGGTGAAAATACATCTTCTTCCCTTCAGGTTCGTTTATTGACCTTCTGAGTAGTGGCAAAAAGCTTCCTTTAATACTTGTGTACACTCTAGATCCAGGTGAGGTGAAGGTTGCGTTAAAGTTGATCAATTCTCAAGACTTGCGAGACTCCAAGAGTAAATAATGGCGCCGGTCTGCAGAAATTAACTGTAGCCGTCATCCTGACCCTTCAATAAATTCTGCCGCAGAGGTAGCACTAGGAGAAGAAGAAAATCGTAAGTTTTCATTTACCGTTTAATGGCAACTGAATCCTGTACTACTGCCAAGACTACTGGGATCTTGAGGGCTATATGCCCGAATTTGAAAAACAACAACAACGAACACTTGCCGGTTGCATCGCTGTGAAATGAACCTGAATGAACACGACACGCTTGAACGGAACTATGTTTTGCGATGAATGATGGGCTTTACTTCTGTTTTATGCTTGATGCTTGTCTTTTAGTATCTTGCACAGCGCATAAAATAAACTTCGGGATCCGTTTATCGGGCCGTTTATACAACGAAAGCTGCACCGGCTTCGTCAAAATGTCACACAAGTTGTAACGTGACCAATTACCCGAGAGGGGGATACTCCCTTATGTGGACTGTATAGGTATCTGTATGTGAGGCCCCAAAGGGTAGGGTTTTTCAGCCGTTTGGGTCATAAATAGGGTATCGATTTTGGCCATTTTGGTTATAAATTGGGTATGGTTTTAGCACTCTAGTCTTGAATTGGGTATGTTTCTTAGCAGAAGCTACTTTTTCATCATTATCAATAGGACCTTCAACAAAAATCCTTCATAACGTATGTTTAGGGCAACCGTGTCAGCCGCAACGGTCATAAATAGGCTATCGAATTTTAAGTCAGGTAAAAAATAGAGTAGCAAAAACGCAGATTTTGGTCATAAAGAGGGTAAAGGTTTTGGGAAGAGGGTCGCACACCCCCCACTCAACTTTTCTGGAAGTACCCCCCTGGGCCAATTACCAGGGGTCGAGGGCAAATCCCCTAACCCGCGCGCGCCGATCATTAGATTTGGCAGATTTTCTCATTTCAATATTGATAATGAAAAAGCCGCCCATTAATTTTTTGGACTAGTGCAATCTTTTCAGTATGACCGAACGACGACAATCATTGCACCTTTTCAATTTTTATCTACCTTTCCTCGGAAAATATAAGGAGTTGCTAATACATGAGGGCGGAGGAAGCAGACATGGACCTAAAATTCACTTTTCCTTTCCCGTTATCAGCCGTTCGTTTTTCATAGAAAGCACAATGGAAGAAAATCAAAAGATGGGACCAAGAAACCTTCCAAAAAACGTCCATATCGAAGTGCGTTCAGCTGTTGAGAGGCCGATTTCTCACTTTGTGTTTATAGGACTACTACCATTCCCATTTTTTCTGACGACACCAGAATTATTGGCCATAAAAATAGTTTGTCTTTGATTTCTCCGCCTCGGGAAACATATGGTTAAGTGATGGGACATGCACTCTTACTGGTATGGGACTCAAGTGAGGGTGTGGACTTTGAACGTAATTGTCCTAAAATGCGATAGGCTTTTTATTAAAGGTGTTATATCGCATCCGGCATACATCAGTGTTACATCCTCCTGGTGTCTGTAAAAATCATAATAGCCGAGAGAAAATACATATTTGATAACATTTCTACATATATCATGTATCGCGACCATTAACATACGTGGATCAAAAGTATTGTTGATACAGACTTACATTCATAACCATCACTGAATAGGACCTAGCAGCAATTAAACAAAAGATGCAATTGAACCCTTTCGCCCGTAGTTCAGCCCACACCACTGGCCATACCTTTTTTTTTTACAACAGAAAAGGCTTGTGTGACAGTTACACTGTGACTTGTCGACGCTGCACTGAGATTGACGAGCTACTGAATCTATTTATAACATTCTTTCACCATGTCCTTTAGCTTTCAAGTTCATTAAAGAGGATTTCCGCTCTCTGGCTTTGAGAGGAATTTCAAAATGATCTCACATGGCCTTGAGCATCGTCATATTGAATCCCATGGTCGGAGCTTATCGTTTAAAATCGAGGGCCCCTGCTCAGCGATGAAGGAGCGTATTTTGAATTGGGGGGGGGGGGGGGGCTTACAAGCGAGCACCATAGGCGCTTACTTGTAGAGGGTCTGGAAATATTTGTAAAATTATTATTTGAAGTATTTTTTGCTTGAAATTGGGGTGGATAAAGCCCACTCAAGCTCCCCCGGCTCCGACGTCCCTGCTGCTGTTGAAAGAAGTTCATAATTATACCCCAATTATGACCAAAACGGCTGAAAAACCAGACGCTTTGGGACCGCCCATACCTACATAGCCCATATAAGGGAGTACTTCCCGGGCACCAACGCTTGAGTCCCATACCAGTAAGAGTGCATGTCCCATCACTTAACCATATGTTTCCCGAGGCGGAGAAATCAAAGACAAACTATTTTTATGGCCAATAATTCTGGTGTCGTCAGAAAAAATGGGAATGGTAGTAGTCCTATAAACACAAAGTGAGAAATCGGCCTCTCAACAGCTGAACGCACTTCGATATGGACGTTTTTTGGAAGGTTTCTTGGTCCCATCTTTTGATTTTCTTCCATTGTGCTTTCTATGAAAAACGAACGGCTGATAACGGGAAAGGAAAAGTGAATTTTAGGTCCATGTCTGCTTCCTCCGCCCTCATGTATTAGCAACTCCTTATATTTTCCGAGGAAAGGTAGATAAAAATTGAAAAGGTGCAATGATTGTCGTCGTTCGGTCATACTGAAAAGATTGCACTAGTCCAAAAAATTAATGGGCGGCTTTTTCATTATCAATATTGAAATGAGAAAATCTGCCAAATCTAATGATCGGCGCGCGCGGGTTAGGGGATTTGCCCTCGACCCCTGGTAATTGGCCCAGGGGGGTACTTCCAGAAAAGTTGAGTGGGGGGTGTGCGACCCTCTTCCCAAAACCTTTACCCTCTTTATGACCAAAATCTGCGTTTTTGCTACTCTATTTTTTACCTGACTTAAAATTCGATAGCCTATTTATGACCGTTGCGGCTGACACGGTTGCCCTAAACATACGTTATGAAGGATTTTTGTTGAAGGTCCTATTGATAATGATGAAAAAGTAGCTTCTGCTAAGAAACATACCCAGTTCAAGACTAGAGTGCTAAAACCATACCCAATTTATAACCAAAATGGCCAAAATCGATACCCTATTTATGACCCAAACGGCTGAAAAACCCTACCCTTTGGGGCCTCACATACAGATACCTATACAGTCCACATAAGGGAGTATCCCCCTCTCGGGTAATTGGTCACGTTACAACTTGTGTGACATTTTGACGAAGCCGGTGCAGCTTTCGTTGTATAAACGGCCCGATAAACGGATCCCGAAGTTTATTTTATGCGCTGTGCAAGATACTAAAAGACAAGCATCAAGCATAAAACAGAAGTAAAGCCCATCATTCATCGCAAAACATAGTTCCGTTCAAGCGTGTCGTGTTCATTCAGGTTCATTTCACAGCGATGCAACCGGCAAGTGTTCGTTGTTGTTGTTTTTCAAATTCGGGCATATAGCCCTCAAGATCCCAGTAGTCTTGGCAGTAGTACAGGATTCAGTTGCCATTAAACGGTAAATGAAAACTTACGATTTTCTTCTTCTCCTAGTGCTACCTCTGCGGCAGAATTTATTGAAGGGTCAGGATGACGGCTACAGTTAATTTCTGCAGACCGGCGCCATTATTTACTCTTGGAGTCTCGCAAGTCTTGAGAATTGATCAACTTTAACGCAACCTTCACCTCACCTGGATCTAGAGTGTACACAAGTATTAAAGGAAGCTTTTTGCCACTACTCAGAAGGTCAATAAACGAACCTGAAGGGAAGAAGATGTATTTTCACCTATACAAATGAGCTTTGACACGAGCGATGGCTATGTAAACACACTGACTGTGGCAGATTTTAATCTGTTCTCGCGTGCAATCCAGGGAGATACCCACCGGCTTGGACTTATAGAACGGTTTATTAAGGTATGAAATTTACTGTGATGTGCTTTTTAGGCTTCATTTAGACCCAACTTTTGAGATTTTCCCCGTCAAATTTGGCTAAATTTTAGTAGGTGATCAAGGGCCTCGGAGTAGGGTGTCTTCCAGCGTCGCTGGTAAGCTTAGAATTTTTCGAAAAGTTTCCATATTTCGTCTGTCAAAGTAATGAATGTACCTTAAAATTCGTATGAAAACGAAATTCCGTGAGCTGCATTTTAGGCGACGTAGCACGCTTCACAAAATCGGTGAATTTTACCTTTCTGATCACGGTCGGCAACCTCAGTTCGGCCAAAATTCAATTTTGGCTCGTAGCAGAGCAAAAATAAGGAATTGGAAAATAATAAATTGCTTTTTTCTATATATGTATCAGACCCTTTTCACTGACAAAAAATGAAGGAAAATTATGTTTGGTCCCGAAGTCGAGTGGTCCGCTTTTAGCGGGACTGCCACTTAATTGATGCGTCAACGTGAAGGACAACTGGTTCATTTCTGTCATAGTACACCAGGGTCGTTGTGGTACATATCAATAACTTCACCTTCTCAAAGGCTTTCGAATGTGATGGATTCCATGCAAAGTCAACGTTCTCCTTTAAGAGGTTTCTTAAGGGGGTAGTGTGGTCAGCTAGATTGGGGATGAATGAGCTCATGTAAGTTGCCATCCCCAAAAAGGTGTGAAGCTCCTTGTCTTAAGGCGGTTCTAAATTTTCTATGGCTCTGACTTTATCTGGGCTGGGCTTGACACCGTCTGGTGTGTAAAGCATACCAAAGAAATTGCACTCCTTTGTTTTCATAACGCACTTCTCGTCATTGAGCTTGATACCAGGCTTTCTGGTACGTTCCATGGTTTCGTGTAGGTGTAAGTCATGCTCTTTGTCGTTGTTTCCCATAGACTGTGACGTCATCTGCAATGCCAATGGCTCCCTGGCAATCACGATACGTCTCATCAATCTTGAATTGGAAGATATCTTGACTCATTCGTAGGACAAACGGCATCCTGAGGAAACGGTATCGACCGAATGGTGTATTAAAGGTTGTCAGATATGAGGATTCCTCATCTAGTTTGGCATTCCAATAGCCATTGCGAGCGTCGAGCTTGCTAAAAAGCTTTGCTCCTGCTAATTTGGGTGTGATTTCCTCTAGAGTGGGTATGGGATGATGTTCTCTTTTGATCGCCTTATTCAGGTCTTTAGGATCGAGGCATAAACGAAGTCGCCCATTTTCTTTTTCTCTAATAACCAGGGAGTTAACCCAATCTGTAGGTTGCGTTACTTTTGCAATGATATCGTGACTTTCCCTCTCACGTAATTCGGCTTGTATATGTAATTTGGCTTTCAACTCTATGGGTACTTTGCGGGCTGCATGGACCACCGGTGATACTTCAGGATCCAGTGTGATGTGATACGTATAGTCGTCAAAACATCCAACTGTACCATTGAAACATTCTGGGTACATCTCCATCAACTCTTGTTTACTTGTGATTGATGGCCGCTCTTCCAGTGGTACATGACTTCCAATGTAATTCGAGCTTTTCTTGCAAGTACCCGAATTTTGAGCTGGGGCATTGAAGCTGCTAGTTGGATCAGCCTGGTCTAATTGATTTGTTCTTAGTGTACAGTGTAGGGTGACTAGTTTTAGTGCAACTTACGCTTTTAGACCGAGAATAGCTGGCCCTGAAGTGTCTGTGACGTAGAAAACGCAGTTTTTTTATTTGTACTTGCAACGGATGTTTACAGTGCCAAGCTGCTTGATTACAGAGCCACCATATGCTGAAAGGACGGCTTCATTCTTTTCCAGTGCTTCTGGTTTGGGGTTTCCTTCGTCGTCAAACTTCTCTGGGGCGATTATGCGAAGTGGCCTGATATGCAAAACATTGCTCTGAGCACCTGTGTCTACCTTGCACTGGAGATTAATTTTCCGCTTCTTTTCTGGCTGAGTTATCTCAAGTGTTAAAAAGACTTCATCGCGTGTGTCGTGTGTCGAATGTTGCGTGTCTTCTATGGTGTTAACCTCGATGGTACTGATTGTCAGAATTTCATCATTGTCTTCGTCGCCCCCGTCCTCAATCGTGTGAATAATTTTTTTGAAGGCCGGCTTTCTTCCTTGGTTCCGTTTGCTGGATCGGCAGACAGATTGCTAATGATTAGCTTTGCCGCATTTTTGACATAATGTACTGGAGGCTGGACATTTGCTCCTTGGGTGTTGTTTTCCGCAGTTGTTACAGAATTCCCTTTCTTGTTCCTTATGAATAGCATCTATACTGCTATCCTCTTGATGGCTTTCGCTACTTCCTGTCAGTGTCTTCATATGTTTACTTTTCCCTTCGTGGCTTCTTGCAGTCTCAATAGCGGCTACAAGGGTCAATGATTTGTCTCGGCTTATGAGAGACTTCTGGACATCGGGATTTCTTGACCCCCAAATGAGCTGATCCAAAACTCTGTCTTCGACTTCGGCGTTGTCGCGAAATTGACATTTTGCTGCTAGATTTTTTGATCTTGAGATAAAATCATCAACTGGCTCGCCTTATTCTTGTCGCATTCCTTGTAGTGTGTATCTGTCAATTCGATGACTCGTCTTCGGTTCCAATTGATTCTCGAACCGTTCGAAAATAATGGCAGGCTTTTTCCTGTCTTCCTCCTTTGTGAATGTCCAACTGTTGTATAAATCCAGGCCTTTTTCACCCGACCAGAGTAAAAAATAGCTCACTTTTCTTCGTCATCGGCGTCTTTGAGAACGCTTGTGAACATAAGCTGACATTTTTGTTTGAATCTTGCGAATGCAGTTATCGGATCAGGAGCGTCCCAGTTCATCTGTGGCGACGCAAAAGACGTTGGTGTTGCCATAATTCGCTTCTGCTGGCCTCTCTTAATTTAAGTCTAGAAATTATTTTTGTAAAACGCTGCCACCATGTAGTGTGTTGTCAAGTAGGTTTATTCTGCTTGTTCATACACACGGCGTGGATGTGTGTGCTTTTCTAGATTTGCATAATGTGCTAGCCTACTTAAATATGCATACACAAAATATAACATACAATAGATGCTAATTCTCACGTGCCAATATGTTACACTATTGTATACATCTCCTTTTCTATTTGACCATAGTCCCATACAATCCCATACAAACTCGGAGTCTTTCTTTAGCAGGTTTCTCATGGGTGCAGTGGTTTCTGCCAGGTTTGGTGTAAATTTAGCCAGATAGTTGACCATCCCGATGAGGGTCTCGAGTTCTTGTCTGTTTCTTGGTGGCTCCATCTCTTGGATAGCGGCAACTTTCTTGGGGTCTAGGCTGTACTCCTTTGTCGGATAGCACATGACCAAAGTAACTTACTTGGGTTGCTCCAAAAACACATTTCTCAGCGTTCCACTTGATCCCGATCTCTCTTGTACGCTCAAGGACTTTACTCAGATTGTTGTCGTGGTCTTCTTTAGATGATCCCCAAACGAGCATGTCATCAATGATGGATTTGCACCCGTCAATGTCTTCAAATGCCATGTCCATGGTCTTCTGGAACACCTCTTGTGCAGAGTGTATACCGAATGGCATTCTGGTGAAGCGATAACGCCCAAATGGCGTGTTGAAAGTGGTTAGGAAAGAACTTTCCTCATCAAGTTTTATCTGCCAATAACCGGACGTGGCATCTAGGACACTAAAATACTTTGCATCGGACAACATTAGGGTCAGTTCCTCCAATGTCGGGAGAAGATAACGTTCGCGCTTAACAGCACAGTTCAAATCTCTTGGATCTAAACACACTCGCAAGGCACCTGTGCGTTGCTTTTCCGGTGTTACAATTGAGTTGACCCAGTCTGTGGGCTCTGTGACCTTTACTATGACTTGAAGGGCTTCCATTCTCTTTTATTCGTTTTCCAGCTTGTCTCGAAGAGCTATTGGGATTTTGCGAGGAGGGTGAATAACAGGTTCGACGTCAGGTTTGAGTTGGATTTTATGCATTACGGGAAACGATCCTAGCCCTTCGAATACATCTTTGTACTCAGTTAATATGTCTCCTGGATTTTGGGAGACAGCGTCAATATTTTCCTTTTCTTCTACAGAGAGTGTTAGCTGAATAAGATTCAGTGATAAACATGAGGATAATCCCAGTATTGGGGGTGCTTGCGTGGACACTACATAGAACTGATGGTGTCCCTGTGTCCCCTTGTATGAGCAGGCTAAAGTGCATGTCCCGTCTACCTTGAGAGGTTTGCCACCATAGCCAAACAGTCTATGCGACGTGCTCTCCAGATCGTTACTCCCAAGTTGTTGAAATACGTAGAAAGGAATGACGTTCACTTGGGCTCCAGTGTCAAGCTTGAAATTTATTGGCGTCTTCTTATTTCCAGCCTCAATGTTCACAAACACTTGATTGATTTGGTTAACATCTTCTGACCTCGTGCACTTGCTGGTCTCTTGTTTTGCACATATTGGCGAAGTGGGGCATGAATCCTTTGCCTGAGTCCTTCCGCATCTACCACATGTACCTCCGCTGTGGTACTTCCGATGGTGGCTTTGGGGGCTCCTTTCTGGAGCGTCGATCTTCTTTGACACTGTGTACGACTTCATCGCCTCCCTCCATTGACTTTATTTGTGATTGTGACATTTCATATGTTCGAACAATGTCTATGGCCTTGTCCAGGGTTAGATCTTTGCCTTCGTTGATCAACTTTTCTCGAATTTTACGAGAGTTTGTCCCAAAGACAATTCTGTCACGAATCATTTCATCGGGTTCCTTGAAGGAACATTCTCTCACCAGAAGCTTTAGGTCGGTCACAAACTGTTCCACTGTTTCGGACTCTGCTTGTACTCTCTTGTGAAACTTTTAGCGGGAAAATACTGGATTGCATTTCGGTTCCACATGATTCGCAAATCTCTCAAAATATGTCTTGAGCTTCTTCTTATCTTCATCAGTGACATCGCCCCATGTGTTGGCGATGTCTCGACCTTTTTCTCCACGCCATATCAGCAAATAACTGCACTTTTCTTCCTCTTTCTTTGACGCGAGCGGACCACTGAACATGAGTTCCACGTGTTGTCGGAAACGCGTCCAGCGTTCTGGTAAGTTTTCGGATTCCCAGTCCACCTGAGGACTCTGTACTCCGGCTAAATCTATGCTTGAGGGTTTATCTCGATTCTGACACCATGTAAAGTATTCTTTCAATTTAGTATGGCCTCCTTTATCTATTCTGTAGCGTGACTCAAGAACTAATCATTCAACCAATGGTGGTGCTGTAAAAGCACACACCAAAACGAGGCGCACATAATTATTGAAGGCGGGAACCGAAACGCATACATTACAACTTTCAACGGAGCAGATTTATAACACCATCGACTGACAAACACTATTCACTTGACTCTGAAGATGACTTCTGCTGAAGTTGTCGAAACGTTAGTCACCAACAACAGTTCTTTTCAGAACTACCCTCACCCGGACGATCGACGATTGCACAATACGAACTAAAGAACGCTTTGTAAGCTAAACCAAGAGTGAAATAAATTCTAATTTTTTTCTTTCTGTGCTGTACATCGTAACCAAACAAACTTGTTAGATTAACCTTATCATAACTGTCAAGAGTAAGTGCTGCTACCTTCGGGGGCTTTTAATTCACCAAAAAAATAACTCTTGCACGCCTTGCGTGCCTATGTTTGATGTTTAGGCGAAGCTGCTCTTAAGAGCAAATGCCCACAAATATCAAACAAAATCAAATTTCTTCGGCAGGGCTAGAAAACTCAAATTCACTCGTCTTTGGCATATAGCTAGCCCCTGGCAAGAGTGCAAATAGGCTGTAGTTTTTCCCTTTAAATAGTTTTGTCTTTCCGAGAAAAGTGACATTTACGATTTAACTTTCAGACTCAATTTCATACAATTTAACGAGTCCCAACTGGGCTGAAAATCGACCAGTTTCATTCGATTCACATTTCGCAACTATTGAGCACAGAAAAGTTGTTATACAATCAGCTTATTGCAGAACTATTCCTTGTCAAAAAAAGGACGATTTCAAGAATATTGGATTAATCTAATTATTTGGCGGTAAACAAAACCAGAGTGTTCTCCAAAATTGAGTTAGTCAGCCGGTGAAAAGAGTTGTTATTTTGACCATGTGACATGTCTCAGAATTCCAAAAGATTTTAGATTCTAACTATACTAAGATAGGTCTTTCAATATATGTAAAGTTCAGTTTGGGCAAATGATTAGGCACTCGTCAAAAAATTATTCAAAATCTTTCACAAAAGTACAAAAGACACAAAATCACGCCAGCAACTTCCGAGTGCGTGACCAAAAGTGTTATTATCGTATCGGCAACTTCAGCTTTACCAAGCAGTATAAATGACATACACGTAATAATAGCATGTTCACCTAACTCCGTTTGTAATATCCTGAATCTTGCAAACTGATTCTTTCCCTGCATATAATTTTCAGCGGAGTTCTTGTCAGTACTCACATCCGACTTTGAAGAAAAACGGTCACTGCCAAGTCCCATGTATGTATCATCTATCTGTGTTATTCGTGTCGTTTGATTAAGCCAGTAGTAAGTGCTAAAGCGTTATTCCACGTGCGACTTTCGGGTTTCCATTTTGAAGGCGTTTGAAAGTCCTCCATTTTGACTGAAGATGTGTTATCCGAGACCCGTGCGTTACAACATATTTTACATAGGGGTGAGGGTCGAGATTTCAGAGCTTTTAACAGAGTTACTTTTCTTTGTTTGAATTTTAAGCCACAAAGACCTGGTTCGTGTGTAGCATTTTATCGCTTTACCTAAGAAAGAAGGCCCTGAATTGGAACTAACGTCGAGATATTGGCAAAATTCCAACGCTTTTTCTTTCGGAAGTAATTCCCACTCTACCCTTACCCTGTGTGCATAGACTTTTGCTGGACAATATGCAAATAAGAGACGCGGAACCATCGTAGATGGCGGCCTATTTGTTACTGCTAATTACTGGGGATTTCTGCCTGATAGCAGGTTGAATGATTGTACCGAACAACAAAACGGAAAACGTAGGAACATTTGCATAGGAACTTGGTAATATTGAGCGATTTGGGGAATTCAAAATCGCCAGACGAATGCGTACAGGTTATGCAAACCTAATTATAATGGAACACCTTTGAAATGGCAGGATAGGAACTTTGCTTGACAGTCAAGACATGATAACCCAGCTGAGTTAAACATATAAACGTTGGTTTATGCTTGCGTTGCGCTGATATTCCTGTGATATTTCGAATTGAAATGATTTAATGACAAAAACAATGCGCCGGTTGTACTTTTGGTCACGCATTCGACTTCTCGCGTGATTTTAATTTTTTTGTGTATGATTTGAATAATGTTTTTAATCATTTGCCCAAACTAAACTTTACATCTATTGAAAGACCTATCCTAGTATAGTTAGAATCTAAAATGTTCTGGAATTCCGAGACATGGCACATGATCAAAATGACAATTCTTTTCACCGACTGACGAGCTTATCGTTGGAGACCACTTTGGTTTTGTTTACCGCTAAATAGTTAGATAAATCCAATATTCTTGAAACTGGGCTTGTTTGGACAAGGAATAGTTCTGCATTAAGTTGGTTGTATTACAACTTTTCTGTGCTCAATAGCTGCGAAATACGAATCGAATGAAAATGGTCGATTTTCAGCCCAGATAGAACTCGTCAGATTGATGTCTCGAAGTGAAACCGATAGTACCCTTTTTCTCGGAAATACCAAGATATTTGAAGAAAAAAACTACATAGCGTTTTTACTTTTACTAAGGCCTACTTATATGCAACAGTAGGGCAAATTCTATTTTTCAAGCCTTACCGAACTATTTTTCATTCTTGTGGACATTTGCTCTTAAGATGCGTTGTTTTCAATGTGCTCTCTTCGATCGATGAAGATAAGGATAAATGCTATCGGGAACAGCAGGAACATCAGTCCAGAATTTCCAACAAATCACTCTTGTGGAGTCTCATCTAATACTAACAGAAATCACTCGGAAAATTACAAAAACCACTCTATTAACTATTCAGAAACGAAGAAGTTAGTGTAGGTGAAAGGCGCCCGCCGTGATAGAGAACCAAGTCAGTTCAAAATTTTATCGTTAGCTTACCGTATGTGTTAAAAACCAGAAGTGTAGAAATAAACCAGTTATAATCACTCGTGAAAAAGATTCAACTTTATATTGTGCTACTGATGATGTTTAACTGTGTCAATTGCCACAACAGCAAGCAAATTTTGATTTTTAACCAGGCATCTGTTTTCTAGTTTGAAGCAGAGTTCCCCTTCATCAAGTGTTATTTGTGATCTGTTAACGTTAAGATCATGTAAAAAATCACAGATTTTAGCGGTACCGTTTATATTTATTATCTGCGCAACGGTAGTCAATATTTTGGCAATCACACGGGAGAAGAATATACTTCATTCCAATCCTTCGCAAAAGCAACTATGGCAAAAGAAGTCGACAAAACCAGTATCGGACTGCACCGGACCGGATCGCGGATCGGATCAAGGAAAAAATTCAAAATTTAAAATTCAAAATTTTGCTGAGCAAATTACATTAGAGTGACTACTGCGTGCAGAACGTTTTATTTAATTCAGGTGTGATATTCCTTTATTCCTTTATAATATCAAAGGTAAACTGTCGTAAAACGAGTCAGCATGGCAATAATAGGGCGAACGTATGAATCGAAACAAAAACTAAAAACACACTAAACAAATTAAACACCTGATGATTTCAAACAATTTCCGTTTTGAGACAAGTCTATACTTTTACAAGATGTGAGTCTGAAATACGATATTTCGCACTGGAATAAAACGAAACAAACCAATATAGAAATATAGTTGTTTTACAAAAAATTCTAGGAATGACATCGATAGTCTGAACGAAAACGCAACCCGAGAATAAGCAACATTTTAGGAGTTACGTCACGATTTTTAGAGCCATTTTTAGAGTTGCCTTTAAATAGAATAAAGCCTCGAAACGATCGTGTTCTAGGGTAGAAAACACTTAAGAGGCAAGAACAAATCAAAACGGAATGAGAATTGTTAAGGATGGCAAAGATTAACAAGGACTGCAAACGACGAACTTGAAAAAACTAGGCTAGTTTTTTAAGCAGAAAACCATTTGTCGTAAACGTGAACGGTGCTGGCGTCGTTCCGGTCTTGCGTCTGATTACCAATCTTACGTCGACCAGTGCCTTGTTGTGAAAAACACTATTTTTAAATCAAAAATGGATTATTACTCCAATCTTATCGACGAGGCTGGAAGCGATAACAAGTCTCTTTTTCGCACCATCGACCGCCTTCTCCACAGGAAGCCCGAGAAGTGTCTTCTGTCTTGTTCCTCGGCTACGGAACTTGCCAATAATTTTATCACTTTCTTCGAAAATAAAATTATCAATATAAGATGTAAACTCGAAGCTGCCAAAATGCCTGATCTCTTCTGTACTTTGGACAAATTAACGCTCGACTGTCAGTTAAATGCCTTCTCACCTACTTCAATCGTTGAACTTTCGGAAGTTGCACGCACTGTTGTGTCTAAGTCTTGTAGCCTGGACCCTCTGCCTGCCGTCTTGTTAAAAGAAAATTTTGACATGCTTCTACCCACGCTTTGCAGGATTGTAAACTTGTCCCTGGAATCTGGATATGTACCTCCTTCACTAAAAACCGCTGTCTTACTGCCACTACTCAAGAAACCATCTTTGGACCACGAAATCCTTAGTAATTATAGGCCTATCTCAAATCTCAAGGTCATTTCAAAAATCATCGAAAAAGTTGTTGCAGTACGTCTTCAGGACTACTTGGAATCCAACCAACTTAATGAACCGCTACAATCAGCCTACAAGCGATTTCATAGCTGTGAAACCGCTCTTGTACGTGTACACAATGATATTTTGCGTGCCATTGACGATCGTCACTGTGTTATACTCCTGCTGCTTGATCTATCTGCTGCTTTTGACACTGTTGATCACGACATTCTTCTAACAAGACTGAAATCCAAGTTTTCAATCTGTGGCACTGCCCTTGAATGGTTTCGTTCCTATCTTTCAAACCGCACACAATTTACCTTAATCGATGGAAAAAAATCACAGTCTCGTGAGCTTAAATGTGGAGTCCCCCAAGGTTCGGTCCTAGGGCCTATCCTGTACTTACTTTATACTGCACCACTGGCTGACATTCTACGGTACCACGAAATGCAATTTCACTTCTACGTTGACGATACTCAGTTATATATCTCTTTTTCAACAAACAACGACGTCGAATTAACTAATGCAGTTGGAAAAATTGAGGAATGTTTGTCTGATCTTGACAAGTGGATGTCTCTTAACAAGCTAAAACTGAATAAGGACAAGACGGAACTTCTTTATCTATACTCGAAACACAACCCGCAGTAGTCTCTACCACCAATCCGTTTTGGTCAAGACATAATTCAGCTATCTCAATTTGCTAGAAACATCGGTGTGATATTTGACAATACCATGACTATGCTTCCGCATATCAGGTCTATTTGTAAATCAGCCTCTTATCATCTGCGCAACATCTCCCGGATAAGGAAATTCTTATCTACGAAAACCACCGAGATCCTGGTCCATGCTTTTGTGTCTTCCAAACTCGACCACTGCAACTCTCTTTTGTACAACGTACCGAAGTGTGCTTTAAAAAAGCTCCAGTCTGTTCAGAACGCCGCTGCCCGACTTATCACCTGTTCCCGAAAGTACGACCACATCACTCCAATACTGAAAGAATTACACTGGCTTCCTATTTCTGAACGCATTAAATTCAAGATTATGTTACTTACCTTTAAGGCTCTTCATCAACAATCTCCTGTCTACATTCAAGATCTAGTAGCGTACTACCAACCTTCCAGAATCCTCCGATCATCACACTTATTACTTCTTAACCCCACGAATTTTCACCTGAAGACATATGGTTCTCGAGCTTTTGCTGTTTCCGCTCCTGAACTCTGGAACAGTCTACCTGTTTCTATCCGCTCATGTGACAATCTAAGTTCTTTTAAATCTAAACTCAAAACTCATCTTTTTAAGAAAACTTATTATTCTTAGCGATTTTTACTTTCTATTACTTTCTCAAATGCACATTTTTAATTATTAAGATTAGTACAGATCATTTTGGCGAATTGTACAGCGCCTAGAGCAGGCATGGATAGGCGCTATATAAATATTTATTTATTATTATTATTATTATTATAAGATGCGCAAGCCGTGACGTAGCTCCTTTAAAGCAAGTCATGTCCTTGAGCTTTCGTAAGTAAGTTTTCTCATTAACTGTAACGCCAACTGTAACGTTCACATATGACACGAAAATGTAGCCAAGAATTAGCTACTGATACTAATTAACAATTAGACCCGTAGCCCTTCCGGGCTACGGGTCAATAGCCCATGAGGCGAAGCCGAATGGGCTATAGACCCGTGACCCTTAAGGGTGAAGGGTCTAATTGTTTTAGTATCACCCAACTAGTCGGACAGAAAAGGCAATAATAAAGTTAGTAAATGCAAGTTGAAGAAATATTTATTTGGGAATAAAACGAAAGAAAGCGTCACGCTCGATTGCGCCAATTTCGCTACTCGAGGACTATTACTAAGGGACCGGTCATTATTTATTGCCTGGGGGGGGGGGGGGGGGGCGGCGGAGTATTTTGGGCTGAACACGGCGAAATTTAACCGATCCCCCCTTTAAATGTTATATCACCGAAGTGATCCCCCCTCAACACTGTTGACAGCTGTCGTGATCCCCCCCCCCCATGTCTTCGCACCCATATTCAACTTTTGAGGTGTATATTCAGTGTTGTTTTTAACGTTCAGGTAGAATTTCAATCTATGATGTATTTACAGTATAATGAGGCCCTTATCTCGCAGTCTCGAAAGTGTCTCTTGATCCGTGTCTTTTTCTAGTCTGGATCCCATTATCTGTTGTCAGCTGACATGCAGCAATAAAACAATCTCAAATGGTCGAACAGTGCAAAGTTACTTTTTTAATAGAGTGCAAATTTAATAAGAGTCCACCAAGTACCTATGGGCATGTCATATTCAGCAGTAATTCGGCCATCTGGAAGGGCAAAAATGAGTGAAATGAGACGACTATTCTGTTGGTCTGTAGTGCTAGATCAGCCTTTGTTTTCTTTCCCACTTTTTCTTGTTTTCTTTTTTCTTTTTTGGCTTTTCATTCAGTGTGTGCTTGTACCGTGACTTCAGCTATTTGCTCATCTGGTACAAACGTTAGATCTGGTATACGAACAGTTGACTGTTCATCGAGGTCAGCAATGACAAGATCTTGTTCGGTATTCTCGTCGTCATCTGACTCATCATCAGACTCCGCCTCTGATTCCTCACTCTCTTCTTCACTGCTGGACAACTCATTTCAATTGCCTGTACTTTTTTGTCCAAAGTAATGACAGCGAATTGCCTTTATCTTGTCCAGCTTTAGACCAACAGTGGTCAGGCCATGTTCTTTAAGGTAAAGGTCAAGCTGTCTCACCTTCAGCTTCTCAACTTTTCCATTCTCAATGAGTGTACCCCACTTGTAATCCATGTATGTTAGCTCCTCTTCTAATCTTCTTTTCTCGTTAGCCTCCCTTGTTCTAATATCCTTCCTGATGTTTACATCATTTAGATGACCAAGGTATTCACTGACATGCTTTTCTTCGACATTGTAGGTAGCACAGAAAGCAGCGACGGTGTTTGGATTGTCCGCAGAGATAGCGTTTTGTTCGTACAAGTCCTTCAGACATTTCCTCGGTTGATAATCGTCTGGAGTACGATCTGTTGTTGACGTTTCGTACACATCCATAGAATGTCCTGGATTTTCTTTGTCTGGCACAGGCTGGGGGATTTTCTCTGTTACTGGTCCCACCCATCTGTTGTTGGTACACCAGGAACATAGTGTGGAGCTTGCATCTCTTTGGCTATTACAGGCATCCCGACAAAATTCAAAAAAGAGCTCTCCTCGGACATAGTGATCCTCAATAAAGCTCTCTATCTTTCTAAAATAGGCCGCACCAGGTATTTCGGCCTTACTGTTTTCTGAAGCATTTCGGTACGCATTAAGCTCAGAAGCATTAAAAAAGAACAACTCTTCGGAAGACTCACTCAGCCTACTACTGATGTAATTCTTCAGGACAGGGGCGTCGTCTATCCTTTCGGCGACCTGCTTGCAAACATGCCAAGCGTTTTTTTCCATGCGCTCTTTTTCGTACTTTTCGTAGGAATGGAGAGACATGGCCTTGATTTCGTCTTCAGAGAGATCTTCGAATCGACGGTACTTCTCCCATTCCAGCGTTGCACCGTCAACAAGAGCGTCTGAAATGGCCGAGTTTGTTCGTTCGGCCTCGCCTTGCCTGCTGTCACCTCTCGAGCGGTGACATCGTACTCGGTAATCCGAGTTGTGAATTCGAGCCAGCTCAGCATCGCGAAAGCGAACTTCATAATTAGAAACGCCAACACCAGGTCCAGCATCTGTCAGATCTGCCAATCTTGGCTTCACGGGTGGCAAGCAGAGATCGCTAATTATTTCAAGGCCCTGTTTGCAAGCATTGCTTACTTTCAAAATAGATTCAACTCTGGAATCTCCAGTTTCAACTGAGCCATCACTGTTTGCCACTTCGTCAATAACATTTAAAATGCCTTTGATGGTCGGAATCATACGACAGGCAAGCAAAGACTTATTGTGCTCAGACATTTCCGTTACCCCCGACAAGTGAAGCATTTTTTCCAGCCTTAGTTTTAGATGATCTGCTCTTTGCTTTTCATAGGCGAAAAACTTACGGTTTTGCTCTTCTGAAATTTGTCTAAGTCTTCCGCCTCTGTTATATCGTAGTACAAGAATAAGTCATCGTGCAATCTAGCACAGCATTTGCGAAATCCAAGAGAATATTCAGCGTTTGTTCCTGTCTTTTCAACTTCAAAGGCTGTTGGATCCTGGTGTCGCAAGCGAATTGTTTCGCTTGCCCAGACACTCCCTGAGGATCCAACTATTACCTTCGGCCGAACGATCACGTGG